>NC_088803.1:13275053-13490345 GCF_011386835.1 Chrysemys picta bellii | reverse complement strand
TGTGGCTTTGCTGCTAGAGATCACAGACGCAGGTCTGGGCAACAGAATTCGGCTTGCATGCGGCCATGGTAAGCCATTGTCTTTCAGCTTCTGCGCCCTCCTTTCCCACATACCAAGCAAAGCCCGTTGAGTGCTGCGGTTTTCCTGTTAACATTCAGCAGCAGAAAACAAACTAACCCCCCGCCCCCATCCAATTCTCTGGATGATCACTTTATCCCTCCCCCCCCCACCGCTTGGCTGGTATCAGGGAAGATCCCTGCAGGAACCAAACACCCCCCACCCCGCCATGAATTCTCTGGGATGATCGCTTTATCCCTCCCCCCACCACGTGGCTGGTATCAGGGAAGATCCCTGCTAGACAAACTTGAAAAGCTCTGGGCCAATTTCCCCCCGCCCTCCCCCTCCCCCCGCACTTGGCTAACTGCAGGGAAGGATTTCTTTTCAGCCACAGGCAAATAGCCCAGTATGAACTGCCACCTCTGTCCCCTTAATTAAATTCCCGTATTTCAACCAGGTTACCATGAGCGATATCACTCTCCTGAGGATTACACAGTAAGATAAAGAACGGATGTTGCTTGAATGCCAGCAAACACCGGGACCATACGCTGCCAGGCTTTGTCATGCATTGATACCAGATTACTTGCTGCAAGCATGGCGCAGTCAAGTGTCCTACCATGGAGGACGGAATAAGGCTGCATTGCCCAGAAACCTTGTGGCAAGGCTTTTGGAGTATCTCCAGGACAGCTTCATGGAGATGTCCCTGGAGGATTTCCATTCCATCCCCAGACACGTTAACAGACTTTTCTAGTAGCTGTACTGGCTGCGAATGCATCACAAGTCCTCAGGGCAAAGTAATCATTAAAAACCCTTGTTTTTAAAACAAGTTTTATATTTTAAAAGGTAAACTCATCTGAGGTCCCTTCCATGGGGTCGTGGTCTTGGATACTGGGTTGGGAGGGTACTTCAGTCAGGCTGAGAAAAAGATCCTGGCTGTTGGGAAGAACGGAGTGCTCGGTGCTCTCTGCAAGCTCGTCCTCCTCCTCCTCCTCTTCCCCATCCGCAGAATCCTCAGGTGTAGCTGATGAGATGATCCCCCCCTCGGAATCCACGGTCAGAGGTGGGGCAGTGGTGGCGGCCCCCCCTAGAACTGCGTGCAGCTCGTCGTAGAAGCGGCATGTCCGCGGCTCTGACCCGGAGTGACCGTTTGCCTCCTTTGTTTTTTGATAGGCTTGTCTGAGCTCCTTGACTTTCACGTGGCACTGATCTGAGACCCTATTGTGGCCTCTCTCCATCATGCCCTTGGAGATTTTTTCAAAAGTTTTTGCATTTCGTCTTTTTGAACGAAGTTCTGCTAGCACTGAATCCTCTCCCCATATAGCGATCAGATCCAGTACCTCCCATACGGTCCATGCTGGTGCTCTTTTTTGATTATCGGCCTGCATGGTTACCTGTGCTGATGAGCTATCTGTGGTCACCTGTGCTCTCCACACTGGGCAAACAGGACTTTTCCTGTCTACCTGGCCAGTGCATCCGAGTTCAGATTGCTGTCCAGAGCGGTCAAAATGGTGCACTGTGGGATAGCTCCCGGAGGCCAAAAACCATCGAATTGCGGCCACACTAACTCTAATTTGAAATGATAAAATCAATTTTGGCGCTACTCCGCTCGACGGGGTGGAGTACAGAAATCGATTTAAAGAGCCCTTTATTTCAAATTAAATGGCTTCGTTGTGAGGACGGGTGCAGGGTTAATACGATTTAACGCTGCTAAATCCGAATTAAAGTTGTAATGTAGACCAGGCCTAAGGGTAGTTAAGCACTGGAATAGGCTTCCAAGGAAGACTGTGAACTCCCCATCATTGGAGGTTTTTAAGAACAGGTTGGACAAACTTTTGTCAGGGATGGTCTAGGTTTACTTGGTCCAACTCAGTGCAGGGGGCTAGACTTGATGACTTCTTGAGGTCATTTTCAGCCCTACATTTTTATGACTCTATGATCCTATAACCAAGAAAAAACAATTCCGGGCATCAGTATTTAAGCAGTATTATACCATATATGGTGTCAAGTATCAGGGGGTAGCCGTGTTAGTCTGTATCTACAAAAACAACAAGGAGTCTGGTGGCACCTTAAAGACTAACAGATTTATTTGGGCATAAGCTTTCGTGGGTAAAAACCTCACTTCTTCGGATGCATAGAGTGAAAGTTACAGATGCAGGCATTATATCCTGACACATGGAGAGGAGGGAGTTACTTCGCAAGTGGAGAACCAGTGTTGACAGGGCCAATTCAATCAGGGTGGATGTAGTCCACTCCCAATAATGGATGAGGAGGTGTCAATTCCAGAAGAGGAAAAGTTGCTTCTGTAATGAGCCAGCCACTCCCAGTCCCTATTCAAGCCCAGATTAATGATGTAAAATTTGCAAATGAATTTTAGTTCTGCTGTTTCTCTTTGAAGTCTGTTTCGGAAGTTTTTTTGTTCAATGATAATGACTTTTAAATCTGTAATAGAATGACCAGGGAGATTGAAGTATTCACTTACTGGCTTATGTATGTTACCATTCCTGATGTCCGATTTGTGTCCATTTACTCTTTTGCGGAGGGACAGTCCAGTTTGGCCAATGTACATGGTAGAGGGGCATTGCTGGCACATGATGGCATATATAACATTAGTGAATATGCAGGTGAATGAGCCCTTGATGGTGTGGCTGATGTGGTTGGGTCCTCTGATGGTGTCGCCAGAGTAGATATGGGGACAGAGTAGGCAACGAGGTTTGCTACAGGGATTGGTTCCTGGGTTGGTGTTTCTGTGGTGTGGTGTGTAGTTGCTGGTGAGTATTTGCTTCTGGTTGGGGGGTGGTCTGTAAGCGAGGACTGGCCTGCCTCCCAAGGTCTGTGAGAGTGAGGGATCATTTTCCAGGATAGGTTGTAGATCGTGGATAATCTGCTGGCGAGGTTTTAGCTGGGGGCTGTATGTGATGGCCAGTGGTGTTCTGTTGTTGTCCTTGTTGGGCCTGTCTTGTAGTAGGTGATTTCTGGGTACCCGTCTTGCTCTTTCAATCTGTTTCCTCAATTCCCCAGGTGGGTATTGTAGTTTTACGAATGCTTGATAAAGATCTTGTAGGTGTTTGTCTCTGTCTGAGGGGTTGGAGCAAATTCGGTTGTATCTTAGGGCTTGACTGTAGACAATGGATTGTGTGATGTGTCTTGGATGGAAGCTGGAGGTATGTAGGTACGTATAACGGTCCGTAGGTTTCTGGTATAGGGTGGTGTTTATGTGACCATCACTTATTTGCCCTGTAGTGTCCAGGAAGTGGATGTCTTGTGTGGACTGGTCCAGGCTGAGGTTGATGGTGGGGTGGAAATTGTTGAAGTCCAGGTGGAATTCTTCAAGGACCTCCTTTCTGTGGGTCCATATGATGAAGATATCATCAATGTAGACTGAAGTAGAGGAGGGGCACTAGGGGACAAGAGCTGAGGAAGCGTTGTTCTAAGTGAGCCATAAAAATGTTGGCATATTGTGGGGACATGCGGGTACCCATAGCAGTGCCACTGACTTGAAGGTATAAGTTGTCCCCAAATCTGAAGTGGTTGTGGGTGAGGACAAAGATCTTTATCAAGCATTCGTAAAACTACAATACCCACCTGGGGAAGTGAGGAAACAGATTGAAAGAGCAAGATGGGTACCCAGAAATCACCTACTACAGGACAGGCCCAACAAGGACAACAACAGAACACCACTGGCCATCACATACAGCCCCCAGCTAAAACATCTCCAGCGCATTATCTACGATCTACAACCTATCCTGGAAAATGATCCCTCACTCTCACAGACCTTGGGAGGCAGGCCAGACCTCACTTACAGACCACCCCCCAACCTGATGCAAATACTCACCAGCAACTACACACCACACCACACCACACCACAGAAACACCAACCCAGGAACCAATCCCTGTAGCAAACCTTGTTGCCTACTCTGTCCCCATATCTACTCTGGTGACACCATCAGAGGACCCAACCACATCAGCCACACCATCAAGGGCTCATTCACCTGCACATCCACTAATGTTACATATGCCATCATGTGCCAGCAATACCCCTCTGCCATGTACATTGGCCAAACCGGACAGTCCCTCCGCAAAAGAATAAATGGACACAAATCGGACATCAGGAATAGTAACACACATAAGCCACCAAGTGAACACTGTGGGGGATGTGGAGATGCCTATAGTGATCCTCGGGGACCCAGCCTACCCGCTAATGCCATGGCTCATGAAGCCCTATACAGGCACCCTGGACAGTGAAAAGGAACTCTTCAACTTCCGTCTGAGCAAGTGCAGAATGGTGGTGGAGTGTGCTTTTGGACATCTCAAGGGGAGATGGAGAAGCTTATTGATTCGCTCCGATCTCAGCGAAACCAATATCTCCATTGTTATTGCAGCTTGCTGTGTGCTCCACAATCTGTGTGAGAGCAAGGGGGAGACCTTTATGGTGGGGTGGGAGGCTGAGGCAAATAGCCTGGCTGCTAATTACGTCCAGCCAGACAGCTGTGCGATTAGAAGAGCACAGCCGGACGCGCTGTGCATCCGGGAGGCTTTGAAAGCTAGGTTCCTGAGTGAGCAGGGTAACCTGTGACAATTTTGTTGGTTTACAGAGAAGCTGAACCTGCCCCCGTTTCTTTACCCAGTGACTGTTCACTATCCTCTCCAGTTTCATACCCCGTTCACCCCCTTCCAACCCACGTTTAAAAATAAAATCACTGAAAATTTGTTAATGAACAACGTTTTCTTTATTACTGTTTTCGCGGTAAAGTGTTGAAACTGGGACGCAGACTGTAGTGGGGAGCGGGTGTAGTGTACTGATGCAAAGGACGCTTCTAAACTCGAGGAATGACAGGCTCCTGCTTCTACAGTGGTCCGCACTGGCGGACTGATGGTTTGAACGGAGCCTGCCACCCCTCCTGTTCGGGACTCTGTGTATGGGGGCTATGTGACTTTGTGGCAGGGGGAGGACGGTTACAGATTCCCTGCTGCGTGGCTCTGTGATCCAGGATAAGGACCGCTGCATAAGATCTCTAACTGCCCTCCTCCGCCACAAAGTCACATAGCCGCCCTCCCACCCCCCAGACAATGAAAACCACCTCCCAGACTGACCAGGGTGCCTAGTGAATGCACTGTGTGTGTGACCTGCTGCTGAACCTGCCCCCGTGTCTGTACCAACCACCTTTCCCCCCCTTAAAACAGACTGTCCTCTAAAAAAACACGATGGAAACAGCAATTAACAGAAACTCATTTTTTATTAGCAAATGGACAGTTAGGGGATGAAACTGGGATGGGGGCTTGGGTGAGGCGGGAAGGAAAGGACTTATCAAACTTTGGGGAATGACAGCATTCTGCCACTTGAGCAGTCTGCAGGGGTTGAGTGACAGTTTTCACGGGCTCTGCAGCCCCTCCTTCTGGGTACTTTCGGTGAGGGGGATATGGGACTTTGTGGCGGGGGACGGTGGTTGCAGATAGACTGCAGCGGGGCTCTGTCCTCCTGCCTCCGGTCCTGCAGAACATCCACAAGGCGCCGTAGCTTTTCCGTTTGCTCCCTCATTAGTCCAAGCAGTGTTTGAGTCGCCTGCTGGTCTTCCTGCAGCCACCTCTCCTCCCGTTCGCTGTGTGCTCTCTGGTATTGGGACATGTTCTCCCTCCACTGACTCAGCAGGGTTGCCTCGGCTCGGGAGCAGCCCATAAGTTCTGAGAACATGTCGTCCCGTGTCCTTTTCTTTCTACGCCTAATCTGCGACAGCCTTTGGGAGGGGGATGACAGGGTAGGTCGGGAGACAGCCACAGCTGTGGGATGGGAAAAAGGGAGTGAATTCCTCAGAAAGATAAATTTTGGGGGGAACAAAGAAAATAGTCTTTCTCTGTGAAAAAGACCATTCACAGCACCTATCAGATGCGCACTCAGGACAAGGTCGAATTTTCGGCCTTCGCATTCAGTCCCTGGGGTCTTGCAGTGCAGATCACAGAATCGGAGCAGCACAGCGGAATTTGGGTAGTGGGCTGACATGGTAAGCCGTAGACTTGTGGCAGCTTAAAACTGTAATAATAGCACTGCCCCACTTTCATGTTCAAAGCAATGCTCCTAGCGTTGGCCAGTTCCTGCTGCCAGCAATCCGGCAAGCATGAACTCTGCCCCTGTCCCACCCCCTCGCGGCTGTCCCCGGGAAAGATCCCTCTATGCTGCCTCTCTCCCGCCTCCACCACATGGCTGTAAACCAGCGGTCACATTTCTGTAAAGGAACAGGGAAGCAGTCCCAATACTAAGATTCCCCTAATTCAAAGCAGATCACCATGAGCGACATCACTCTGATGCGTATTTCAGACAGCGACGAAGAACGCATGTTTTGGGAAAGCCTGCAAAGTCCAGGGCCGTATGCCGCCATGCTGTGCAAGGCAATGATACCGGAGTACTTGATGGTAGCCTGGCGCGGAAACGTTTCATACTACGGAGGACACAACATGGCCGCTCTGCCAAGGAACCTCATGCAAAGGCTTTCCAATTACCTCCAGGAGAGCTTCATGGAGATGTCCCCTGAGGATTTCTGCTCTATCCCTGGACATATTGACCAAATTTTACTGTAGCTGCACTGGCAAGGGCTAAACAGTAGAGCGCCTACGGCAAGCCAATGAAGATATACCGGACATTGTTAGATTTTTTTGCAGCAGTTGCACTAGCAAAGACTAGAACTTTAAGTGCCTAGGACAATCTAATCATGAAAAAGCCACAGTTAATATTAATATTCTTTTCAAAATAAATGTTTACATGTTTAATCCACTTACCGGCTGATCCTTCCCCTGATTCTGGGTCCGGGTTAACGCCTGGGGACGGTTGGTATGGGATCTCTGTGAGGGTGATGAAGAGATCCTGGCTGTCTGGGAAATCAGCGTTGTAAGCGCTGTCGACTGCCTCGTCCTCCTCATCTCCTTCCTCATCTTCCCCGTCCACTACCATCTCAGAGGAAGCGGGCGTGGACAATATCCCATCCTCAGAGTCCACGGTCAGTGGTGGCGGCCGCACCTAGGATGGAATGCAGTGCCTCGTAGAAACGGCATGTCTGCGGCTGGGATCCGGAGCGTCCGTTTGCCTCTTTGGTCTTCTGGTAGCCTTGTCTCAGCTCCTTGATTTTCACGCGGCACTGCGTTGCATCCCGGCTGTATCCTCTCTCTGTCATGGCTTTGGAGATCTTCTCGTAGATCTTTGCATTCCGTCTTTTCGATCGCAGCTCCGAAAGCACGGACTCATCGCCCCACACAGCGATCAGATCCAAGACTTCCCGATCAGTCCATGCCGGGGTCCTCTTTCTATTCTGAGATTGCATGGCCATCTCTGCTGGAGAGCTCTGCATCGTTGCCAGTGCTGCTGAGCTCGCCACGATGTCCAAACAGGAAATGAGATTCAAACTGCCCAGACAGGAAAAGGAATTCAAATTTTCAAATTTTCCCGGGGCTTTTCCTGTGTGTCTGGTCAGAGCATCCGAGCTCGGACTGCTGTCCAGAGCGTCAACAGAGTGGTGGTGCACTGTGGGATAGCTCCTGGAGCTATTAGCGTCGATTTCCATCCACACCTACCCTAAGTCGACATGGCCATGTCGAATTTAGCGCTACTCCCCTCGTTGGGGAGGAATACAGAAGTCGAATTTAGGAGACCTCTATGTCGAACTAAATAGCTTTGTTGTGTGGACGGGTGCAGAGTTAATTCGATTTAGCGCTGCTAAATTCAACATAACCTGCTAGTGTAGACCAGGCCTGTGACTCTCTGACAATATGAAATACACCAGTGATATGTTGCCGGAAGTGTTTGGGATGAAATAAGCACAGATATGGCAGGAGTGAATCTTAAAGACAAATAAACGGAATCTCTAGTTGCCAAACAGCTCTAGAAGAGTAGAAGAGATCAGGGCCAGCTGCAGGCACCAGCTAAAGAAGCAGGTGCTTGAGGCGGCCAATACCAAGGGGCGTCACTCCGGCTGCTATCGGGGCGGCACGTCTGGGTCTGCAGCGCGGTAATTCAGAGGCAGGTCCCTCAGTCCCTCTTGGAGCGAAGGACCTGCCACTGAATTGCCACCGAAGAGTGGAATGGCGCGATCCCGGTGCCACGGCTTTTTTTTTTTTTTTTGCCCCTTGGGGCGGCAGAAAACCTGGAAGCCGGCCCTGTCTGCTGTGATTACTGGATTGAGCTCTTTATTTCTCAGCCTGGTCTCCTACATTCACATCATCTCCACCATCCTGAGGATATGCTTCTTGGAAGGAAGGTATAAAGCTTTCTCAACTGGATGCTCCGTCCTTGTCAGGTTTATTTGATACTACGGGATTGATTTGTCTCCATTTGTGAGACTCACGCCAGCCTTCTTGGTGGTTCTGCATAGACTGATCTCTATCAATTACAGCAGCTTACCTCCCATGTTGAACCCCCATCATCCACAGCTCAGAAAGACAAAGAGGTGGAAAGCGCTCTGACCAAAAATTTGGATACAAAAAAAAATGTTAAATTTCGCATGTAGCGTAAAAACGTTTTCGGAAGAAGCAGTGAAATATCAGTAAGGGACTCTACGGACATTTCTTCGCCTCTGCAGGCAGTGGAAAAAGCACATGACATACAAGGAGTGTGGGTTAATTAATGGGAAATGGGCTTCCAGGTCCCCTATGTGACTTTTAAAAATCTTAGCTATAGTCTATAAAGCAGTGCAGTAAAACTGCCACTGGATTTTGCTTTTCAAGTTCTTTGTTTCAAACCCTCCTAATAGCCCATGCAGTAAATCTGTGTTTACCCTCTTCTTCACCAAGTGCTTTGGGACCCACAGATAAATGAGGACTCTGTAAATGCCAATAAAAATCAAACATCACCCAGAACTCTTCTTTCTCAGCCCAGCTGCCCGGCATCCCAGTTCTTCCTGTTCTAATCAATATACCCCACTGCTCTCCCAAGGCCAGCAATAAAACCCAGGACTCTTGAGTTCCCAACCCCATCCCGATATCAACCCTTAGATCAGATTTCTCAGTCCAAGCCGGGAATAATGGTAACTAGTTAATAGAATATCCTTTGATCTTTATATCTCCCTTTTACTAAATCGAATTTAGGAAATTCCATGCCCCGCCCCCCCCCCCCCCCCCGACACACACACTGTGATAATGTTGGAAAGTATTAAAATATTGGGAAATGTCTTGCAAACTTAAAACTGCTGGATTGTGTGTGTGTGTGTGTGTGTGTGTGCATTTCCACAGAGCTGGCCAAAATTCCCAGTTTTTTCTGGGACAATTTTTCCTTCAAGTTTTGTTTGTTTGTCTGAGCTGTTTCCACTTCTTCGGGGGGTGGGGGGGGGCGAAGGAGAGAAAGGAAAAATTAAACTATTATTTTGGCACTAGGCCTAATAGGAAAAGACATTCTTTACCCAAAACAACTCCTTCTGTAGCATTAGAATCCAGCCAATACCTTTGGCAAACACAGAAAAGATTATGTGATGTTTAAAATGATGAGAGATTAATATAAAAATGATAATAAAAGATTTATATTTACTGAGAACACTAAACCTTCAGGGACTTTCCATGAGATTTGAGCACCTAAATCCCTTGAGCTGTTGTTAAACTCACAGCCATAATATATAATATACATAGAGCCATATCTTTAGCTGGTGGAAATCAGCTGGTGGCCTACGGAATTCAATAGTGCTATGACAATTTACACCAGCAGGGGACCTGCCTTATTGATGTCAGGGAAGCCGTGTTAATTTACAGCAGTGTGGGATCTGACCACTGTTGATTTTGATGGAGCTACATCAATTTACACTAATTGAGGAGCCGTCTTCTGTTGATTTCAGTACAGTTACAATGACTTGCACCACTGGTCTTCTGGCCCATTCACTCCAGTAGAGATAGACTGACTTAAACTAGCTAGAAATAGGTCCCCATCTATCTATCTATCTATCTATCTATCTATCTATCTATCTATCTATCTATCTATCTATCTATCTAATGTTCACTGTTCCCGGCCAATGGGAGCTGCAGGAAGCAGTGGGCCACAGGGATGTGCTGGCTGCTGCTTCCCACAGATCCCATTGGCCAGGCACTGAGAACCGCAGCCACTGGGAGCTGCAGGGGGCCATGCCTGTGGACAGTCAACATCAGCAAAATGTCTCGTGGCCTGCAATCAGATTACCCAGATAGACTGCATGCGGCCTGCGGGTCACAGGTTGCTCACAACTGTGTTAGACCAATTAGTTAAAAATCCATACTTTCCTCCTTGGACAGATCCATCTATCCCTGGGTCTGATAACTTAACAGACATTATTTATGTATTAGATATTATCCATTCATTGAATTCCCATGAATATTAATTATGTTTTTAAATTTTATTATTTTTTTCTGTTTCTCTCTGGACACAGTTTTGCTGAAGAATAATGGAGACTAAAACCACCATGGCTGAATTTATTCTTTTCGCACTTTTGAGTGATCCATAGCTACAGATTTTCCTCTTCTTGGTATTTCAAGTATTTCAAGCTCCTTCCACCTCACCCTGGTCTCCTACATTCACGTCATCTCCACCATACTGAGGAGATGCTCTGTAGGACAGGCGTAAAGCCTCCGCCACCTGCAGCTTTCACCTCAATGTGGCTATTTTATACTATGGGACAGGTTTCTCGCAGTATGTGAGAGCCATCTCAGCTTCCTTGGATGCTCTGGTCTCCATCCTGTACAGCACCTTGTAACCCCCATGTTAAGTCTTGACATCTACGACCTGCAAAACAAAGGTGTGCAAGCAGTTACGGTGAAAATGTGTTGCAGGTTAATGGGTCTGTGTAGACTCTGCTTCTGTGAACTAAAAGTTCCTAATGCACTTTAATGTAGTGCTGTTTCTCTCAGTCTCTTCTGTTGAAGCTGTCCCACTTTGGATAATTACTTGAATAATAATGGGCTAACTTCCTTTGTGAACCAAGCCCTTCTTGGGTCTGGGCCTACTAAGCCAGGCCAGATCTGTGGTCCATCTAATACTCCATCAGATGCTTCAGAAGAAGGTCCAAGAAAACCTAAAATGGGCAATTATGGAATAGCCCATCCCTAGAACTTAAAGCATGGTGGTTTTAAGACCTAGCCCCTGCTTACCATGAAGCAGATACCTCAATCTGGAGCTAACTCAGTAATAAGTTTGAATGGTAATAAGAAAATTATTTACAGTAGGAAATGAAATCTACCTGGGAGAGAAGCTAAGGAAGAGTGAGATGTTGGTCAAAACATTAGCCTGTGGTTACAGAAGCTCAGATTTCAAGTTTCTGCTCAGTCATGGACTTCTTATGCGACCTTAAGCAAGTCAGTGAGCCTCTCTGTGGCTCGGATTCATAGATTCCAAGGTCATAAGGTGTCATTGTCATCATCTAGTCCAACATCCTGTATCACACAGCCCACAGAATTTTCCCCAAAATAATTCATAGAGCCAATCTTTTAGAAAAACATCCAATCTTGATTTAAAAATTATCAGTGATGGAAAATCCACCACAACCATTGCTAAATTGTTCTAGTGGTTAATTACTCTCACTGTTAAAAATCATGCATTATTTCCTATCTGAATTTGTCTATCTTCAACTTCCAGCCATTGGATCGTGTGATACTTTTCTCTGCTACATTGAGGAGCCTATTGTCAAGCTGTCGGGAGTGATTCACAACCATGAGAGGTTCATCAACCTCAGTGCAAATTGTCTAAAAGCAGGGCCTACACCCCAAATGGGTGGTTTGTTCTATAATTACATTTCACCAACCTAGTAAGAAATGTGAATGCCTGTGAATCAAAGTAACAGTCGTACTATGGAGTCACACACAGACAGTCCCGTTGGGCCCTCCAATCTATCTTGCCACCCAGGTACACTGGACTTAGTGATAAATGGTTAATTACACCAAAAAAAAAAAAAACACAAAATATTCAGGTTGCCCCCAGTCCCAAGAGACCAGTCACTTATCCCAGATCAATTTTTACCTTAGATCTCATGCCAAAGTCAACACTAGTAGCTAATCCAATAATAAACTAAGGATTTATTAACTAGGGCAAAAAATGAGAGAGTTAGTTACAAGTTAAAGCAGGCAACATATAGGCACAGATGAATAACAGGTGATTCCAAAAGGTGACTGAAGTTTTAGCAGTCTGTTCACTGAATGACTTTTTGGGATAACCCAGGTTGACCCTGGGGATCTCTGATTTTTGTTCCTTAACACCAACCCTTGTAAGAGTCCAAACACCAAAGAGAGAACCATTTCTTCTTGTGAGCATCTTTACATGCCCTTCCCCCAGAGTTCAAACTGATGGGATAAGAGCTTCTGCACGTAACTTCTTCATGGATGGATGGGGCAGTCAACAGAGCTTTGTCCTACAATGGACCATTTAGTCTTGATTGTCCTTCTTGATGGAATGAAAAACCACTCTTCCTGCCTAGGTTCATAAGTTCAGAGCAGGCATTTTTACAATTATAAAACAAAATGTGCATATTACCTTATAGCATGGGTTATAGACATCACAAATAAGAGTCACACATGCAGCCACTTAAACACTAAACACATCTTTACAAGTCTAACACCTGTCTTGAAGAATATTAACATACAGGTGAGCTGGTCTCAGAGGTGCGGGAACTAGGGGTGTTGGGGTGCTGCAGCACCCCCAGGTTTTACTGTGAAAAGTTTGCTGGTGCTGTCGAAACAAAGTTAGCATTATTTTGTGATTCTGGAGAATCGCAGAGCTGTGCTGCTCCCATGTGGTGTAAGCGGGAATTGCGCTCTGTTCACAATTTTGAACACACAGGGTTTACAGCTTTCAGCACCCCCACTATAAAAAGTGTTCCCGCGCCACTAGCTGGTCTGGATTCCAGCTATGAATTTATCAGTGCTCAGCTAAGGCCTATAGACTTGGCAAGATACGGCACCTGGTTTGTCGGCATCACACCCATTATTCAATATTTGTTCCCTACTGAGATGCTATAGACTGTAATCAAGTCACCCCGTAACCTGCTCTTTGTTAAGATAAATAGACTGAGTTCCTTGAGTCATTCACTATAAAGCATGTTTTCTAATCCTTTAATCATTCATTTAATCACTGTAAAAATGGGAAATTTTGAATAAAAATATTTGTAAACAAAAATACAATACATCATCACCCCAGATACATTGCCTATTTATCAGAGATGCTGAGCACGTTGAGATCCCATTGATATCCATGGGGATTTGTGGGTGCTTTACGTCTCTGAGCATCAGGTCAATTACCGAGTTGCCTAAATGCAGATTTCAGTGCCTAACTGTAGGCACGCAAGTTTAAAAGTGTTAGTCAATCATTTATAAGACATGTCAAATATTTGTGCTGTTTCCTCAGTATGGCTCCAGAGACTATTCAAAAGGCAAAGACTCTGTCCTGAAGAACTTATAGTCCAAATTAGGACAGGATGAGAACTGGTGTCCTCAGTAGGGAATGGAAGGGAAGACAATGGCTGTAATAAGAAGAGCACATGATTGCTTTTGTTAGTAACACGTGCATGCTGAGGATTTCATAATCAATCAGCTAAACAGAAAGAGTGCTCTGACAGGCATCCATAACTGGTCGCAGAACAACAGATTTTGGCCCTGGTGCTGTAACTGGATCTGTACGAATGGACTCCTGTGCCTGTCCGGAACCCCATTTACCTCAGCGGGACCCCGCACATGGGTGCAGGGGTCCATCCAGCAAATCCAGATCAATGAAATGGGCTGTGAAGTGCTGTTCTATTCTGCCATTTGCTTATCAATGACACTTACTTTTCAACCAATCCCATCCTTCAGCTCACGTCATCTCCATTCTTTTCAGCATCTGTTGAGGTTACTGATCGAAAACGAGATGGAGAGGCAGTGATGCTAAGGGGGTTTGAGAGAGATTCTCCTCCCTCTAGTGTGTCATCAACCAAAATGTCTACTGGGATTGATTTTTTATGTCAATGGGGTTACACAGATTTGGTTGACGGCAGAATGTATGTAGACAATGGGGTCAAATATATGTTAGAATTTCAGACCAGGATGCTCAGCAATTTCTGAAAATCAAGCCCCTTTATGGTTTCTCAAGTCAACCAGCAAATTTGAGAAAATCAAAATCACCATCTACTTTGGCAAATCTTGGCCAATAACATTATGCTAGAAAGAGAGAATACATCCTGTTGTACATATCCCATGTTTAATGTCCAGGGTTGGAAACTAGTGAAAAACATCTTCGATTTGCAAACCTATCACTTATCGAGCTCAATTCACCACTGCCCATTCCACTCAAGTCATTGCAGTTGTGCTGGGGAAAAGCTAGAGTAACACAGGAGTTAATGAGACTTATTTATACCAATCACTGACACAGATATTTACTATGCCGCTTTCACAAAGTTATCTGACCAAAAAAAGCAGTGATTGGAAGGTTATTTTCAATTTAGATTCTTAATACTCTTTGTCCACCTGTAAGCCAACACAGTGTACTGGATGGATAATATGGGATCTGGTTTAGAAGAAAGGGTTGTACATGAGGTTTCTAAAAGCAGATCTCTCTTGTATGGCTCACAACACGAGAAATGGGGTCAAATAGGAGAACTAATTGGACACGGTGTTGACACCGGTGTAATCTAAGAAAATATTTGTGTAAATCCACATGGAATAGGACCCACTTTATTTTTTATCCAACTTAGAGTGTTGAATTAGAAATGTGAATTTGTCCATCTGAGTCCCCTTGGCTTTCAAAATCTCACTTGTGTTTTATCTATCTATCTATCTATCTATCTATCTATCTATCTATCTATCTATCTAATTGAATTTCCATAACCTGCTATGTTGGTTAATTTCATTTCTTTTTCTCTTCATACAGATCACTAAATGTGAATGGAAAACCAAACCAATGTGCATGAATTTATTCTTGTGGGACTTTCTAATTACCCGGAACTTCAATTTTTCCTCTTCCTGGTGTTTTTAGTTATTTACCTAATCACCCTGGTGGGGAACATGATGATTATGCTGGTGATAAGGGCTGATCCTCAACTCCAAACTCCCATGTACTTCTTCCTGTCTCATTTGTCCTTTGTTGATATCTGTTATTCCTCAGCCATTGTCCCTAAGATGTTGGTGAATTTCCTAGCAAAGCACAAAACCATTTCTGTCAATGGCTGCCTTGCCCAGATGTTCTTCATCCTCCTCTCAGCTGGCACTGAAGTTTTTGTGCTCTCGGCAATGGCTTATGACCGATACACTGCCATATGTCACCCATTGCATTATGTGGGGACCATGAACAAACGAGTGAGCAGACAGTTGGTGGGTGGTTCTTGGATAATGGGACTCTTGTATTCACTGGTCAACACTGTCCCTGTGTTAAAGTTACACTTCTGTGGGCCCAATGAAATCAGGCATTTCAGCTGTGAGCTCCCTCCGCTACTACAACTATCTTGCACCGTGACCTTGACCAATAAAATAGCTTTTCTTTCTTCTGCTGTGATATTTGGTTTCAGCTCCTTCCTCTTCACCTTGGTCTCCTACATTCACATCATCTCCACTATCCTCCGAATACGCTCCTCGGAGGGAAGACGTAAAACCTTCTCTACATGCAGCTCCCACCTCATTGTGGTGGTTTTATTGTTTGTGACAGCTCTTTCCCAGTACATGAAACCCAGTTCAGTCACTTCCCTGGTTCTAGATGAACTCTTCTCCATCCAGTACAGCATCTTGACCCCCATGTTGAACCCCATCATCTACAGCTTGAAAAATAAAGATATGAAAACTGCTCTGACAAGAACACTAGGGAAAATTCAAGTTTCTCATGCAATGTAACCATTTCTAGGTTTTATCATTTTCAATAAAATTATAATATAAATCGAAGAATTGTGGAAACTGCACTATCTAGATATTTTGAGTTCTTTCAACTGGTTGACACTGATACACAATTGGCAATCAATTTAGTCTAGATCAGGGATCAGCAACCTTTGGCACGCGGCCCGTCAGGGAAATCCACTGGCGAGCTGGGATGGTTTGTTTACCTTCAGCGTCTGCAGGTTCAGCCGATCGCAGCTCCCACTGGCCACGGTTCACCGTTCCAGGCCAATGGGGGCTGTGGGAAGTGGCACGGAGCAAGGGATGTGCTGGTTTCCGCTTCCCACAGCCCCCATTGTCCTGGAACAGTGGGAGCTGCGATCAGCCAAATCTGTGGACCCTGCGGGTAAACAAACCGTCCCGGCCCGCCAGCAGATGTCCCTGATGGGCTGCGTGCCAAAGGTTGCTTATCCCTGGTCTAGATAAAAGCACTCATGCAAACACAGTTTATAGGGCCAAAATGTTAGGTGTGATAAACAGATGTATCTCAGTTGGCTTCAATTGAACTATTTCAATTTACACCCTCTGAGGACCTGGCTCATTATGTTGATATCCATCCTTGATTTTTCTACTTAAAGCAATGTAAGCTTTGGGGTTGAGTAGCATTAAATTTGAAAATCAACGTGCAAAGAGTCCAAACACTAGGGATTTAGACTGAACTTGAACTGGCATTGAGTATAGTTCGAGCTAAGGCATGCTAGGTAAACCAAAATTTTCACTTGATTTTTAGCCTAGCCACAACTCCACAAGATAAATCAAGCGATATGATTTTACCCTGTATCTACATTAGGAAAAAAGTGTCAAAGTTAGATCGCTTATAACGATTATGTGTTACTCCAGGGCCTTAACCTTAAGACATCCTTCCTAAAGGGCCTAAGGGAGTTAGGTGCTGAAATGTGGCCCTGGATGTTACAGTGAAGAAAGCAGGTGTTCGGAGTATTAGTGATGATAATGTAATATTCAGGCCTGTATATCTGCCTATATTTTGGGTCTTTTTGCGCATTTGACTTTTGATATTTCTTTATCCTTAAAGCACTTATATCCTGGTGAACAAAGAATAAAGACACTGTGTGTTACATCTGCCCACAAGAAGATGAGTTGAAAAGAGATAAGAGATAGAGTTGAAGTGTTGCTGGGTAGAGTGGGAGTTCAATATATGAGCGTACACTTGAAGGACAGTCCTGCCTCAACTCCTCTTCCTAGATAAGATCAAGCAACCAGTCAGAAGGGGTGAAGGGGATAGGGTAGGGGAAGGTATAAGAAACACTAAAAGCCAAAGAAATGTCTGTTCCTGACTTAACACAACCTCACTCCTTAACCCCACATGGGATACAAAAGAGGCTCCATATACATTAATGGAGTCAGAGATTCCGAGGTCAGAAGGGGCTATTGTGATCACCTAGTCATCCTGTAGAGCACAGGCCATAGAACTTCCCCACAATAATTCCTAGGACAGATCTTTTAGAAAAAAATCCCATCTTGATTTAAAAATTGCCCTTGATGGAGAATCCACCATGACCTTTTACAATTGCTACAGTGGTTAATTACTTTATTAAATCTTACACCTTATTTCCAGGCTGAATTTGTCTAGCTTCAACTTCCAGCCACTGGATCATGTTAGACCTTTCTCTGCTAGATGGAATAGCCCATTATTAAATAGGGGTTGTCCGTGTAGATACTTATAGACTGTAACCAACTCATCCCTTAACTTTCTCTTGCTTAAACTGAATAGTCTGAGCTCCTCGAGTCTATCTCTATAAGGCATATTTTCCGACCCTTTAATCATTTTCAGGGCCTTATCCAATTTATCAACATCCTTCTTGAATTGTGAACACCAGCAATGGACACAGTTTTCCAGCAGCATCCTTAGATACATTCTTATGCTTTATCCAGATAGGGCCTAATCCAACTCTCAGAAAAGCTAATGAAATTATTTCCTTTGAGCTATGAATTGCCTGTTGTATGACAGGCTTGAAGCAGAGTCTAGTCTAGTAAGTAGAATCCAGAAGACCTAGGTTCTACTCCTGGGTTCTGGTTCTGCCACAGATCTGCTGTGTGACCTTGGGCCAGTCACTTCCTCTCTCTGCACCTGTTTCCCCTCTCAATGTTTGTCTATCTTGTCTATTTAGATTGATAAAAATGTGGGATAGAGATTGTCTTTTCCTATGTGTTTCTCCAACACAATAGGGTCCTGTTCTCAACTGGGGCTTCTAGACACTACTGTAATGCATGTAATTATGGGCCATGTCCTATTATATATTTGTATAGTACCCAGCACAATGGGATCCTGATTCTGATGAAGATTTATGGCAATCTCATAGTGCAAAGAATCATAGTTGAAGTAAGAGAGAGGAGAACCAGGCTCTCCATATAGAGACTTGAAGGATTTCAGGATTGGGCCCAAATGTTGGTCTCTTTTCTCAGTTACTTGGATTGGAATCCAGCTTAGACTCTGATTTGTATCAGTCAAAGTAAGCGTGAGTGAGGACAAAGATGTTAAATAATAATAAAGGAAGAATTGATAAGGGAAGGCTCTACAGGTCAAAGATAATTGTTAGCCTGGACTGTTCAGTGGGGCCTAAGTGAGTTAGCCACCTTCAAGAATCCCAGCCTATATGTCCCTTCAGGGCACCAATGGTAGCAGTGTTCTCTAGCAATTATCTTGGAGGCACATGAACCCAGATTCACAAAGGGACTTAGGTGCCAATAATAAAGTTTTAGGCACTACTGCAACCCATGAAACCCCACATGGCTGCCGCCCCACTTTGTAGGTGCCTAAACTAACTTAGCACCTACATTTTTGCTGTGAAAGTCCCCTAGGTACTTTAGTTTCTGCTTCTGAGCATATACACTGCTGCATCAAGCAGACACCAGGACTCCAATCTAATGCTTAAGTCTCAGCATGCTGCGCACACCTATCTGGCCTGTGAGTCCCGGTCTGGTAGCACACCTAACTCCACACAAAATAGCTGGGAGGACAGAAAAGACATCCTCCTTCATAACCTTTAGTCCAGTGATTAGACAACTCACCCAAGATGTTGGCTATTCCAGTTGAATTCCCCCACTTGGCCTGAGGAGGAGAAGACATTTGAATAAGTGTTCCCCGCCTCTCGGCTGAGTGTTCTACCCACTGGTCTCTGGAATACCCTGATGTGGCTATCTTTTAATTTCTCTTGTTAAAACTCTTCCACATTGGATATATTATTAAATATGCATTGAGCCAGAGAGATGGTGGGAATGATTCTATAGTCCAGTGCTGCATAGTCAACATTAATGTCATTACCCTGTTAATCTTAATCTACTCAGCAATCTAACCTATTGACACTGAACACTCATCTTTATGTTAGGAGTCACAGATCCCATTTAATATTATATATGGTAAAGAGCTTAGGCTAGGATTTTCAGAGGAGCCTAAGGGAATTAGGCACCCAACAGCCATTGAATTTCAATCAGAATTGAGCCTTTGGCTTCATCAGTTGTTTTGGAAAACCACAGCATAAATAATTAATGTAAATAACATGAAGGAAAGGTCAGAACTTTATTTAGGATCTTCCTCAATTAACTTTGTATATTCATAGATTTAAAGCCAGAAAGAACCATTATGATCATCTTCTCTTATCTGCAGCATAACAGGGACCCAATCATTCCTGACCCAAGCTTAATAACTTCTGCATGATAAAAGTGACCTCTTCACCTTCTCTTTAGTAAAACAAATAGATTAGATTCCTTTAGTCTCATGTTATAAATCCAGTTTTCCAGACCTCAGTTCATTTTTGTAGCTCTTTTCTGAAGCTGGTTGACACCCAAGGAAGATCTGTCCCTTATTGTACACAAACATATGTGGCATTAAGTGTTGGTGAATTAGTGACACAGATTGTTAGGCAGAGTAAACTTCAGGGATCAAGTCCTAAAGGTAACAGAATGTTATGCCATCCATTCTCCTGGTAAAAGTGAGTCCTCTTTGACTAAAATAAAAGAAGGCTCTTATTCATCTCGATCAAGATTAGGTCTCTCTGTCAGATCTACATCCATTCATATCCCTTCGTATTTATCAGGATTTGCCTATTCACAGTTAGGCTAATTTGTTGTGCTTTTTTTAGGGATAGAAGGTCTTGTTACTTGCATGTGTACAAAAGCTGCACGTCAGTTTGAAATCCTCACATGATCTGCACTTGGCAAAAGGACCTCAGGTGAGTTTAGTTTATTTAACATCTGTGTAATCTATTGTTTCTGTTTTTTCTTTTTTTAAGGGACGTGATTGTTCTTGCCTTGTGTTTTCTCTGTCATTCATGCCCGTGAAGCTGAGGACAAATTGTGTGAGAGGTGCTTCCATTCGGATCCAGCAGCATTATACACGCACTCTGCACTCATGCTCTGCTGATATTGAGCACCTCAGGCTCCGAGTATACAGCTTCATACACAGCTCTCACTGACTTCAGCTAGATTCACCAGTGCTCAGCCACTCTGAAAATCAGACTCACAGAACACCAAGCTGGACACCATACACTTGTGAATAGTTGTAAATCTGGGCCAATGCCATTGGGTTAATAGATCCCTACTGGACCTCCCAGCACTGGGAATACATTTTGTCCATTCATATCTAAATCTCTGCATTAATGTGTGGTTTCCCAGACTTCCTGCACTCAGCCTGCCACTTTTAGGTGCATATATCCCATCTCAAGGATCACCAGATGAATGGCAGCTGTGGTCAAAAGAGACATCCATGCTGGTGCCCCCTCAGTCTAAAAGAGAGATGGGGTGCTGGCAGGGTGTTCTCTGTGAGAACTCCAAGACCTTAGAACTTGCTCCTCACCTTGGAGCAAAAGACCACAAATTTTGAGACCTTCCAGGCATGTTCATGAAGACACTGGTTTGAGATGTGATGAAGGTATGGAGAGGCAGAGAGGTTGCTGGCTGGCTGACTTCCTGTTGAAAGAATAATTTGATGCCGCTAGCGTTTTACTGTAGTATTAATGATGCCTTTGGGTGGCTGTTGGGTGCTATGATACAGGAGGGCCAGGGAGCAGTGGGAAGTGGTAGAAGGGAAGTATATAAACCCTAGGTTAATTAAGGCATGGTTCCCTGTAGATTAGGGAGGGTTGCTACAGGTTAATTGGAGCACCTGTAATCAAGTAAGGCCCTGTTAGAAACCTAATAAACCCCCCTGCTTCAGGCAGTCAGGGGGAAGGAGGAAGGAGAGAGGACTGGAGCTTGGAGGTGTGCTGTGAGACTTGGAGGAACAGAAAACAGGAGTAACGGAGACCCTGCCCCAGCAGGGGAGGGACATTCCCTCCCCCAGCGTTTAAGGACTGAAGATACCCCACCCAAGGGGGAAGAGGGTAAGAACCTGCAGGGGTTGAGAGGGGCTGGGATTCAGAGTGAGGAGCAAACCCAGACCCCTCCCCCGCTTCCCTCCTTTACCACCTTCCTGGGCCACTAGTGGGGCCCTCGGTGCCCCAAAAGCAGGGGTAAGGGGTGGTATTTTAGCCCCCCCACCACCAAGAAAAGCGCAGGACCCACCATACTATAGTGACCATATTGTCACAGTGCCTACATGCTTCTGAAAATCCCATTAGGTTCCTAAATGTGTTGAAAAATGTGACCCTTAGGCCCTTGGATAGGTGTTGTTCTTGTTTACATTTGAATCAATTAATTCATCAATAGCTCTGATCAACCCTACTCTCCCATTACCTAGCCCTCCCTGGGAAAGTACTTTATAGTGCCAGGCAAAGAGCTCTGTCAGCTTCCCTGATTTCAATAGGATTTGGAGACACTTGCAGCATCTAGTACCTTTTAAGAAAGGCTGGAGGTCAAACCAGCTAGAATCTTAGCTTTCCCTTACATGAAATGTCACCTACACGCACCCAACCATGACACTATCTTGGCAGCTGATTGGAGCTACTGCTCCCCTGAAGGTTTCTTTCTGGAGTCACGCACACAGAGAGCTGGCAAGAAGGAAGCCAAGCAGTGGAACATGAGCTAGGACAAAGATATTTGATAGTGCTATTTCCTTGCTTTGGCATGCATCAGCTGATTATCAAGAGAAATGATATGGTGTCATTAATGGGATTATCAAAGGGTGCTAAAGGCTTTAGGCGCACAACTTCCTTTGACATTCAGTGGGAGTTGGGCACCTATCTCCCTTCTGCTTTTTAAGGAATCCCAGACTCCTTGCCCACTTCTCCAGATTTCTTCCTTTTTAGACATGCATCAGTTTCAGTCGGGGCCCCCAAAGCACTTGGAGCTCTAGCTGATAGCAGAATAATAGGGATTCAAGTCTGTTGCGCTGAGGAGTCTGCATTCTGATCTGCCGGCAAAAATATGTTAGGATTAAAAAATAAGTTGTAGCTTCTCATCTTTGGAGAAAAGCCACAAGGTATTATGAAGAAATAGCTTTCTAGGCAGCCAGAATAGATTTCCAGAATAGATCAGACCAATAATCTATCATTGCCTCTCTATGATATAGGCCAATAATAGATGCCTCAGATGAAGGTGGGAGAAAATCTTAATTCTGTAATTATCAAAGAACCTGCACACTGGGAAAATTTAACTCTAGCCTCCATCAGTCAGAGGTTTATGTATACTCTGAAGCACAAAGGTTTCTGTATCTTCCAGTCTAGGTTCACTTATGATCTGAAGTATTTCTTGGCCTTTTTTTTATATTTTTATGTTTTTAATTCTTATTGGCCACTTATTCATATAGTTGTCAGGTACCTTTCTGAATCTCTCTAGGCTCATTGATATCTTGTTGCAAGGAATTTCAATGGAGAATCTGAATCACTGATATTAATTTTAACTCTCTCTGGCCCAATGACTATTTTAGTATTTATCCACAGTGGAATAGTTAGTAGGACAGAGAGATAATGAAAGAGTGAGAATGACTCTGTAGGGTCATAAAAAGAACAGGAGTACTTGTGGCACCTTAGAGACTAACAAATTTATTAGAGCATAAGCTTTCGTGTACTACAGCCCACTTCTTTGGATGGATCCGAAAGCTTATGCTCTAATAAATTTGTTAGTCTCTAAGGTGCCACAAGTACTCCTGTTCTTTTTGTGGATACAGACTAACACGGCTGCTACTCTGAAACCTGTAGGGTCATAGTTAGGGCACACATCTGTGTGCCTCCTTTCTAATTATTTATCCAGAGTGCAACAGCATCCAGAGGAGAGACTGGGGAAGGCCTCCCTCAGGGAACAGATGGGCAGGATCCCCTGGGAGAATAACATGAAGGGCAAAGGGGTCCAGGAGAGCTGGCTGTATTTTAAAGAATCCTTATTTAGGTTGCAGGAACAAACCATCCCGATGTGTAGAAAGAATAGTAAATATGGCAGGCGACCAGCTTGGCTAAACAGTGAAATCCTTGCTGATCTTAAACGCAAAAAAGAAGCTTACAAGAAGTGGAAGATTGGACAAATGACCAGGGAGGAGTATAAAAATATTGCTCAGGCGTGCAGGAGTGAAATCAGGAAGGCCAAATCACACTTGGAGTTGCAGTTAGCAAGAGATGTTAAGAGTAACAAGAAGGGTTTCTTCAGGTATGTTAGCAACAAGAAGAAAATCAAGGAAAGTGTGGGCCCCTTACTGAATAAGGGAGGCAACCTAGTGACCGAGGATGTGGAAAAAGCTAATGTACTCAATGATTTTTTTGCCTCTGTCTTCACGCACAAGCTCCCAGATTGCTGCACTGGGCAGTACGGTTTGGGGAGAAGGTGACCAGCCCTCTGTGGAGAAAGAAGTGATTCGGGACTATTTAGAAAAACTGGGCGTGCACAAGTCCATGGGGCCGGATGCGCTGCATCCGAGGGCGCTAAAGGAGTTGGCGGGTGAGATTGCAGAGCCATTAGCCATTATTTTTGAAAACTCATGGCGATCGGGGGAGGTCCCAGATGACTGGAAAAAGGCTAATGTAGTGCCCATCTTTAAAAAAGGGAAGAAGGAGGATCCGGGGAACTACAGGCCAGTCAGCCTCACCTCAGTCCCTGGAAAAATCATGGAGCAGGTCCTCAAGGAATCAATTATGAAACATTTAGAGGAGAGGAAAGTGATCAGGAACAGTCAGCATGGATTCACGAAGGGGAAGTCGTGCCTGACTAACCTAATTGCCTTCTATGATGAGATAACTGGCTCTGTGGATGAGGGGAAAGCAGTGGATGTGTTATTCCTTGACTTTAGCAAAGCTTTTGATACGGTCTCCCACAGTATTCTTGCCGCCAAGTTAAAGAAGTATGGGCTGGATGAATGGACTGTAAGGTGGATAGAAAGCTGGCTAGATCGTCGGGCTCAACGGGTAGTGATCAATGGCTCCATGTCTAGTTGGCAGCCAGTTTCATGCGGAGTGCCCCAAAGGTCGGTCCTGGGGCCGGTTTTGTTTAATATCTTTATTAATGATCTGGAGGATGGTGTGGACTGCACTCTCAGCAAGTTTGCAGATGACACTAAACTAGGAGGCGTGGTAGATACACTAGAGGGTAGGGATCGGATACAGAGGGACCTAGACAAATTAGAGGATTGGGCCGAAAAAAACCTGATGAGGTTCAACAAGGACAAGTGCAGAGTCCTGCACTTAGGACGGAAGAATCCCATGCACTGCTACAGACTAGGGACCGAATGGCTAGGTAGCAGTTCTGCAGAAAAGGACCTAGGGGTCACAGTGGACGAAAAGCTGGATATGAGTCAACAGTGTGCTCTTGTTGCCAAGAAGGCTAATGGCATTTTAGGCTGTATAAGTAGGGGCATTGCCAGCAGATCGAGGACCGTGATCGTTCCCCTTTATTCGACATTGGTGAGGCCTCATCTGGAATACTGTGTCCAGTTTTGGACCCCACACTACAAGAAGGATGTGGAAAAATTGGAAAGAGTCCAGCGGAGGGCAACAAAAATGATTAGGGGTCTGGAGCACATGACTTATGAGGAGAGGCTGAGGGAACTGGGATTGTTTAGTCTCCAGAAGAGAAGAATGAGGGGGGATTTGATAGCAGCCTTCAACTACCTGAAGGGGGGGTCCAAAGAGGATGGAGCTCGGCTGTTCTCAGTGGTGGCAGACCACAGAACAAGGAGCAATGGTCTCAAGTTGCAGTGGGGGAGGTCCAGGTTGGATATCAGGAAAAACTATTTCACTAGGAGGGTGGTGAAACACTGGAATGCGTTACCTAGGGAGGTGGTGGAGTCTCCTTCCTTGGAGGTTTTTAAGGCCCGACTTGACAAAGCCCTGGCTGGGATGATTTAGCTGGGAATTGGTCCTGCTTTGAGCAGGGAGTTGGACTAGATGACCTCTTGAGGTCCCTTCCAACTCTAATATTCTATGATTCTATGATTCTAAGGCCCATATCAGAATATTCCATAACCCACTGGTTAGAGAATTTTCCTGAAAGAAGGGAGACTTGTTGGAATTGTTTCTCCTCCTATGCCTGAGGGGGGACTTGAACTAGCTCTTCCACATTCCAGATCAATGCTTTAATCACTGGACTAAAAGTTATAAGAAAGCTTGGAAGGTTTAGATTTCTATGGGTAAATTTCAGTAAACATTGATTTCACCATAGACACAAACTAATGAACCAGTATTTCCATCAATGGCAATTAAAATGTACAGATAGGCAAAGCAAGAAAAATGCTGCTTAAGAACTAATTAGAGTTTCATTTGGGGATATTTACTTTGTATATTTTGACATGTGATGTTGACCATTTGTGTTTTAACCATTCTAAAGATTTAACTCAGGGGCTCTCAAACTGGGGGTTGGGACCCCTCAGGGGGTTGTGAGGTTATTATGTGGGGAGTCGCGAGCTGTCAGCCTCCACCCCAAACCCTGCATTGCCTCCAGCATTTATAATGGTGTTAAATATATTTAAAAGTGTGTTTCATTTATAAGGGGGGGCGGGGTCACACTCAGTGGCTTACTATGTGAAAGGGGTCACCAGTAAAAAGTTTGAGAATCACTGCTTTAATTTTTTGAATCTCAATATCTACTGTCCTTAAATAATTATTGTCTGATTCCACCATTTTCTGATGTCCCCATAATTCCCTTTGCAAATTTAAACAAAAATAAAAATTCTGAGAAATGCTTAAAAATAAACATGAATATTATCTGTCAAAAATATAAAAAATAGAAATTGCATCCTGCCAAGCCGAGCTATAATGTGAGCAGGGCACATGCCTCCACCCCCATGCCTGGGTTTTGAATGGGACCCAATCCAGCAAGGAGCCACTGAGCACACCTACAAAATGATCTCCCACATGCCCAGCTTTCTACGAGTTTTCCATGAGAACATGTTGACATTGAGGACAGTTATCAATTTTCTGTTATATTTCATATTGATGCTTCTGAATCAAAATTTAGGGTTTTTAGTATTTCAACTTTCATATCAATTCAGGGTGAAAACAAATATTGGAATATTGGAATATGCCATGAGATGAAAACTCCATTTTCCAGCCAGCTCCATATTTACTGCTATACTTGTGTTGAGGAAAGTACTCACAAATGTCAATATAGGTTCCCTAAAGCAGCTCTTAAGAGAGGCAGAAGAATTCCCACCTCTTTGCCAGATCTCCCTATTTAGAGAACACCATTCCCTTTTGTTTTAAATTGTTCTGTGTAGTGCACTCTGCATAGTGTGCCATTAGAGTTTGCTTCAGTTGTTTGATTTAATTTTCTGTCTTTGATTCCCATTGAATGTATGTGTGTGCAGGTGTGTGTGTGTGCATCTGCTGCCCCCATTGGAGGGGATGCACCCTTTCCTCTGTGAGTGTGTGTGTGTGTGTGTGTGTGTGTGTGTGTGTGTGTGTGTGTGTGTGTTGAAATTCCTGGAGAATGGTTCTGTGGTTATGGCACAGTTTCAGGTATCAGGAGACCTCAGTTCCCATTGCTGGGAATGTGCTGACTTGCTGTGCTAACCCAGTCTCTTCACCCTTAGTGGGTCACTACCATTTGATGTGTTGCTTTGAGATCCATATATTGAAGGTGCGAAGGGTATGCAAAATATTATATTTATTATTGCTCATTTTTATTTCAACTCTGTTGTTTCACAGTAATGTCAATTATTATGAAGCTCCGCGTCAACAAATAACCTTGAAGTAAAACATCAGGGGAAAAGTCTCTTCCTACATTGTAGGAACTTTCGTCTTGCAAACTCTTTATAGCAAGGGGATGAAACAAAGATCTTCAAATGGTGTAAATCAGTATAGCTCATTGTACAACCATGGAGCTATTGAGATTTACACTAGCTGAGGGACTGGACCTTGGTGTTCTGTATGCTGAGAGAAACCAATGCATTTAGGATGCTGCTTTGATATTAGGAACAATTTAAACTGTTCTTTAATATTTAGGAAAGAATAACAACATTTGTTTAGTACCCACTGGGCCAAAATCCTCCACAGATTTCAACATTCTTACATCGGAGATGAAATTGACCCATAATGATTTTCATTCTTCAAAGTGTTTTAATCATGTTGGGCTCAGCACCATCAGTTTACTCATACAGCCAATTTTAGACTGAAGGCTCCCAACAGATGGGAAACCAGCATGAATTGGTACAATTCGCATGGACCTATTTGGTGTCTCTAATATTCAGCACCAATGTTTCTTTCTTTGTCACATCTATGGATAAGTCCTTACTTATGTGAGTTGTGACTTCAGTGGGAATGCTTGCATTAGCATGATTATTCTCATGATGAAGATACGAGTGAGATCAGAATTTTGCCCTCATTTGGAAATCTTATTTGGTAAAATATGGCTGTAGAAGAACATTCCCAAAAGGGGAAGAAAACAAGAAAGACTGATTCCTTTTGAAATTTTCATGTAGAGAGAGAAAAAAATGTATTCGAAGAGGAAGAATAGATCCCCTGATGCTGGAAACTGGTATACCTCCATTGCTAGTATAAACTGAAATATCTCATTTAGGGGGAGGGATAGCTCAGTGGTTTGAGTATTGGCCTCCTAAAGCCAGGGCTGTGAGTTCAAACCTTGAGGGGGCCACTTAGGAATCTGGGGCAAAATCAGTACTTGGTCCTGCTAGTGAAGGCAGGGGGCTGGACTCAATGACCTCCCAAGGTCCCTTCCAGTCCTAGAATCTATGAATCAGATCTGGATCTGTTGAGATCAGCTGTAGTTCCACCAGTGCCAGTGTGGTCAGATCTCCAGCTGATTTACATTGGCATAGCTTGATTGATGTCAATACAGCTACACCATTTCACATCTGCTGTTGACTGGGCACATTTATATACAGAACTTCAGCAAGTTTTAGCTTGACGGGTCGCAGGAGATGGGAAACCAGTTGCTTGATTCACATCCACGTTTGGTATTCTTCAGGTCTAGCTCCACTGTCTCTTTCTTTGCCACTCCTATAGTTGACCTGTTCTGAGAGTGACCCTGGAGAGAACCAGACCATCTCTGATGTTTTCATCCTGGTGGGATTTTCAAACCTTAACAAGCTGCAGATTTTTCTGTTTCTAGTGTTTCTTGTCACCTACCTGGTCACCCTATTATGGAATCTGCTTGTTATCGTCCTGATAAAGCTGAACTCCTCACTCCACACACTCATGTATTTCTTCCTAGTGAACCTGTCCTTCTTGGAAATCTGCTACACAACGAGCGTGGTCCCTCAGCTGCTGGTTCACTTCCTAGTGGAGCGAAAGACCATCTCCATTGTGGACTGTGCGGTCCAGATGTTTGTCTTCACCATCATGGGCCTCACGGAATGCTGCCTTGTAGTAGCCATGGCATATGACCACTACATGGCCATATGCAACTCCTTGCACTACACAGTCATCATGAGTGGCCAGGGGTGCGCACAACTAGTGGGTGCATCATGGACAATCAGCATCCTGGTGGAAATGGTTCACACCACACGGATCTTCAGCCTGCCCTTCTGTGGCTCCAACCGTATTCACCATTTCTGCTGTGACATACCGACCAGTGCTGAAGATGGCATGCACGGACACATCTGAGCACAAAATAGTGATCTTCACTTTGCCGATGCTCTTCATTATGAGTCCTTTCCTGTTTATAATCCTGTCCTATGTACGCATTAACTCCAGCATCCTCAAGCTGCCGACGGTGGAGGGAAGGTGTAGAGCCTTCTCCACCTGGTCATCCCACCTCACAGTGGTGACTCTGCTCTATGGAATGGCCCTTATCATTTACCTGAGGCTCAACTCCATTTCCACCCCAGAGAGTGATCAAATTATTTCCCTCATGTACACAGTTGTGACCCCAGTGTTGAACCCCATAATATACACTCTGAGGAACAAAGAGGTGAAGGAAGCCTATAGATAAACAATAGAGAAGAGCAACTTTTAACGCAACTGGAGAAATTAGAGAATGAAAAGTAAAGTCAATCAAAATGGGGGAATAACGGAAATGCATAAATATTTTGTTGAATTTCTCCTGAAGACCCTCATATTTTTAATTAAAATGTTGCCATTTGCAATGCTTTGACATCTTCTAGAAACGGTGGGAAAATGGGAAGAGAAACTTTTGTTTTGTTTTGTTTGTTTACATTCCTAAATGTAAAGGAAATGTTCATCAAACTTTTGATAGTCAGAATCTTTTAACCAGATATAAAGTTAATTGAAAAATCAAATGAGAATATTTAGTCAAAGTGCTTTCCTGATTTTATATCTTCAAAATTTCAAATGCCAAAGGGGAAAAAAAGACAGGTCAAAATGAAAAACATTTCATAAAATGTTCACTTCTTTTTGTGCAAATATAACAATGTTCACCAAAATTTGAAACACAGAAAAATTCCAACCCACTCTACAGAAAAGTCCAGTTAGACTTCTCCTTTTTGGTTTGTTTTCAGTTTGTTTGTTTGGTTGGTTGGTTTTGGCTGTCTCTTGAATGCATTTCACTCTAGCCTAATTTTAAAGAAAATTCTTCACCATTTAGAAATAAATGGAGATATCCTATCTCCTAGAACTGGAAGGGACCTTGAAAGGTCATTGAGTCCAGCCCCCTGCCTTCACTAGCAGGACCAAGTACTGATTTTGCCCCAGATCCCCAAGTGGCCCCCTCAAGGACTGAACTCACAACCCTGGGTTTAGCAGACCAATGCTCAAACCACTGAGCTATCCCTCCCCCCATTTATGAATGACTTCCTATGTAAGACACTGATAGAGCTTTCGATGCCTAACGTGATCAGGTCACACAAAAACTCTGGGAGCTAGCTCTTGACTTCCATGGCATTTTGCACAGATGCAGAAGTCTATATTAGCAAATCAGATTGCAAGATCATGGTGCACATTATAGATTCATTGATTAAAAGGCCATAAGGGACCATTTTGGTCATCTAGTCTGACATCTGCTTAACGCAGGGCAGAGAATTTCAACCTGGTGATTCCTGAGTCAAAGAAGCACTGTACATATTTTATATTACATATGTAAAATAATAGGTGTTAAAAACTCATATAACTACAAGAGGTTCTATCAATGTATAACAATAATGCACCAAATGCCAGTGTATCTGGTACATGTCCCAGAAACTACAAATTCAGCAAGAAAATTGTAGGCATTAGGTTATTAACACTTGTGCATGCGTAATGTACAGGTACCATGTTATGTAAATTTAGTGGATAATATGTTGGTTAAAATTTGGGGGGGGGGGGATTAAGCCAATTGAGAATGGGATTATGTATGAGAGTACAGATAAAAGGGGCCCAAGGGTGGAGAAATGTTGTACCAGAAACCGATGAATGAGGCTGAAGGACTAGACCAGGAGATCAAGGGATGTGACAACCATCATGGAAGGAGGAAGGACTTGTTAATGGAATGTGGTAACTTGGGCCCATTTATCTATTCTGTCTTGTCTGTTTTTACTTGCCAGGCAGAACATTATGTCCAGAGACTATAGGTGACACTAATTCTGTCTGAAATTGTATTCAATAAAGGCAAAACTGATTAAGCCTAAATTGGGTGGCCGTGTGACTCGGTTTCCCACTCTAAACTCCCAACAACCACTTACACAATTTGAAAAAACAGGGTAAATCCCACATAAGTGTCCTCATCTCAGCTTCGTAAATTAATTAGGCAAAGGTGGGACCCTCATATAATAGTAACACTGCTCTACTGCCAAAATGCTTCTGAAATAAGTGTAGTCAAACTTTACTAATTCTGGGTCACTGAGAGCGAAAATGATGCTTAAAATTGTTGATTGGCTCTAGTTTTGAAGATATGCTATTGGGTCAGTATATACGACCCTTGACTTGGGAATGGCGGAGGATAAGTGAGTTATAAAGGGAAGGGATCTCAGTTTAAACCAGAAATGACTAAAATACATCTTTGACTGGATCTGGTTAAGTGTCTCTTCCATTACAAATCAATAGGAGTTAAGAGTCAGATTTTTAAAGGAATTTCCATGCCTAACTCCCATTGTAATCAGTGGGAGTGAGGCTCCTAAATGCCTTTACAAATCTAGTTCCGAGATCCTAACCGGTTTAGGCAGTTTTGTAATCCCACTCAGCATTTCTCTGCATCTATAGGTGCATGAATAGCTTAGCTACATAGATAAATCTACATATGGGGATCTGATCCCAAGCCATTGTGTTATCATGCTGCCGGATGCAGCTACCTCAGCAGCTCTATAAACCAACGAATATCGTACAGAGTGAAACCCAACCCCAACTTTGCCTAGTAAATGATAGTACCATTCTGCACCTACGTCTCACAGCTCTGACTTTGCAAAGGAAATGCACTGGTCTGATGGCCCAGAACATTCGTATAGCCCTTTGACATCTGAAACTTATACCATGTGTGCTGTAATGGGCAGGACCAGCTCTGGCTTTTTGGCCACACCAAGCAAAAAAAAAAAAAAAAAAATGGGGCGGCCAAACGGCAAAGCAAAAACAAAAAAACCAAAAAACCTGCGGCGCGGACGGAGCGTGGGTGCAGGGGAACCGGCTAGTGGGGGGGAGTGGGAGGGAGCGGGCGGGAGAGAGAGAGAGAGAAGGGGGGCTGCCAGGGCTACAGTGGGGCGCTGCCCCGCTGCCCCTCCCGCCACTCTGCGCCGTGCTGCGCTGCGCTGCGCCGCCTGCCGCCTGCCGCCTGCCGTGAGGGCTCCGGTCCGGTCGGCGGGGAGGGAAGGACGAGGACAGCCCTGCCGGGCTTGCTACTGGGCGGCCGGAGAAGAACAAAAAAAAATAAAAGCGTCCGGGCCGCCCTAGGATTGGGCCAAATGCCGCCTCGTTCAATCTGCCACCCCAAGCACCAGCTTGCTCGGCTGGTGCCTGAAGCCGGCCCTGGTAATAGGGATGGTGTAGTTCTAATGGCCAGGGCATGGGGCTGACACTCAGGTGGAACTAGAACCCGGTCTCCTATGACACTGGGCATCTTGTTCACTGTGACCTAAATATAAACCCCTTAGGACAAGAACTGTGTCTGTACAGTGCTTGTCACACTGTGGCCTCTAGGTGGTGATATTGTAATAACACTGCTCTACAGCCAAAATGCTTCTGAAATAAATGTAGTCAAACTTTACTAATTCTGGGTCACTGAGAACAAAAATGATGCTTAAAATTGTTGATTGGCTCTAGTTTTCAAGATATGCTATTGGGTCAGTATATACGACCCTTGACTTGGGAATGGCGAAGGATAAGTGAGTTATAAAGGGAAGGGATCTCAAATTAAACCAGAAATGACTAAAAGATATCTTTGATTGGATCTATGAATAAATCTATGACTGGGTTTGGACAGTACTTGCTTTTTAGGCAAAACAATGAATGATGCAATCTGAAGCTGGTATTGCATCATACATGATATGAATTGCATTATGTTATTTCTAGAAGTCATGGATGATGCAATCATAACGAAGCTTACATCACTCTGCTGAACAAATTGCCCTATATCAGCTCTAGAAATCATACAGTGTTGTGCTGTCTTATTTGTCAGTGTTTGATTTTGCAAAGGTACACATTTCTGTTTAGCCAAAGTGAGCAGAGATGCCTCGTACTTGTGTGAACAGTGCAGATAACTTCTGCTATGTTTGTGCTGAAGTGACTTTTACATCACAAAAGTGCAGTATAACCACTATTGTTAACAAAGCCTATCACCTATATTTTGGCTGCAAAATTGGAGATCAGGACAAGAGGTGGGCCCCACACATATTCTGCAACACTTGTGCAACAAATCTTCGCCAGTGGTTGAACAGGAAAAGGAAATTTATGCTTTTGCATTGCCAGTGATTTGGAGAGAGCCAAGAGATCATACCAGGAATTGTTACTTCTGCATGGTGCCTCCAGTTGGGAAAGGTGTCTCAAAGAAGAAAAAGTGGACTGTGCATTATCCAAACATTCCATCAGCTATACCCCCAGTACCCCACGGAGAAGGACTGCCGGTTCCTGATACACCAGAATCATTCTCACTTGAGTCAGATGAGGAAGAGGAAGAGGATGAAACTTCTGGTCCTGAACCATCAATGTCACAGGACCCACATTTTCTCCCATCCTCCTCCTCTGAATCACACCTCATAACACAAGATGAACTGAATAACCTTGTCAGGAATTTGGAACTACCCAAGAGTAAGGCAGAGCTGTTGGACTCCAGTCTACAGCAGTGGAATCTCCTGGCAGGTGATGTTAGGGTTTCCATGTTCCGTGACGGTCAAAAGGATCTTGTCCCATTCTTTTCATGGAAGGTGATCTTGTAGCCTGCAACAACATCGATGGTGTGATGGCAGCCCTCAACATCGTTCACGATCCAGATGAGTGGAGACCGTTCATTGATTCATCGAAGACGAGTCTTAAAGCTGTTTTACTGCAGAATGGCAATGTTTTGCCATCAATTCCAGTTGGTCATGCAGTCCATATGAAGGAAACCTATGACAACATGAAACAACTTTTGAGGTGTATAAACTATGACCAACATCAGTGGCAGCTTTGTGGCGATTTGAAGGTTGTTGCTCTCTTGCTTGGTCTGCAGACTGGATACACAAAGTACTGCTGTTTTCTCTGCGAATGGGATAGTCGTGCAAGAAATTCCCACTACATCAAGAAAGATTGGCCACTCCGACAGTCGTTGGAGCCTGGGAGGAAAAGTGTTCAGCATCAACCACTTGTTGAATCAAGGAAGATTTTATTACCACCCTTAAAGATCAAGCTGGGTCTGATGAAGAATGTTGTCAAGGCCATTGACAAAACACAAGCAACTTTCAAGTACCTCTGTAGAAAATTTCCAAGGTTAAGTGAAGCTAAGATAAAGGAAGGTGTCTTTGTTGGTCCTCAGATTCGTGAACTTCTTCAAGATGATGCATTGGACCATGCACTGCGTGGCAAGGAAAAGACGGCATGGAAAGCCTTCCAGTTAGTGGCAATAAATTTTCTCAGAAAAAACATGGCAGACAACTACAGGTTGTTGGTGGAAAACCTCCTCAAGGCATACAAAAGCCTTGGTTTCAACATGTCACTGAAGATACACTTTTTACACTCTCATCTAGACTTTTTTCCACCAAACTGCAGAGCAGTGAGCGACGAGCATGGCGAGCGATTTCACCAGGACATTGCAACAATAGAGAAACGCTATCAGGGCAAATGGAGCCCATCAATGCTTGCAGACGATTGCTGGACAGTGACAAGAGATGCTCCATTTAATGAATACAAGAGACAAGCCAAAAAGCGCCGAGTAGACACTGAATACGACTAAACTATGTACATAACAGTTTTTTGCCTTTTGTTTCATAATAAATTTTATTTATATAACCCTTTTGCTGATTTTTAAAGTGTTACATAAACAGGACAGGTGAAATATTATCATGTAAAGCAACCATAAACACATTAAAAGACCTAGGTTTACAATTTATGATTAAAACTCTACTATCTACACAATATACATAGACATAAAATGTAAAAACTTAAATATTTTAGAAACAGTAGCCAATCAGTTGTTTTAATGGTCATATTTGAATTCAGCACATCAAAATACATAATAAATAGCACATTTTATCTCTGAAGCAAACGACTTCTCAAAAATTGTAGACCAGTGTAATCAGAGCAACCAGCAGTGGCCTGTTAGCGAACACATACATGTTAGTTTAGTATATACCCCACGATATGAATCCCTGGCAGTTACACAAGCCTAATTAGTTTCAGAGTAGCAGCCGTGTTAGTCTGTATCCGCAAAAAGAACAGGAGTACTTGTGGCACCTTAGAGACTAACAAATTTATTTGAGCATAAGCTTTCATGGGCTACAGCCCACTTCATCAGACGCATAAATTGGAACATATAGTGAGGAGAGATATATACATACAGAGAACATGAAAAGGTGGGAGTTCCCCTCCCAACTCTAAGAGGCTAATTAATTAAGATGGGCTATTGTCAGCAAGAGAAAAAAAACTTTACACACCATTACACACATTGAATCTATTTCCCAATGTTAAGTATCCTCACACCCTCTTGTCAAACTGTCTTAAATGGGCCATCTTGATTATCACTACAAAAGTTTTTTTAAAGGGGGTGTCTATACTGTATAATGGGCACCAGGGGCACCAGAGTGTGGGGCTGCTGGAGGGTCAGGCAATGGTCAGAAATGATGTCAAAGACTTTGCTTTTTCAGCTCCTGCAGCTTTATGCTTTCTTGTTCGTACAGAGCAGTGTATTTCCCTTCTGTCAGAGCCAATCCTGAGCCTCAGAGCAGTGAGGAAAATTAATTAATACTAAGGGAATTAATTACTCCAACAGTGTAACTATTTGTTACAGCTAATATACTGCCCGCCCTATGCTCGAGAAGGTGGCCAAGGTCAGGAGATGTGCTTGGACCTGGTATGGTCCTTGATCATTTTCCATTCATCATTGTTCAGAGTGGGCTTGATTTGCAAAGGGGCTGAGGTCTCATTGACTTCAGTGGGAGTTGCAGGTTTCAAATGTTGCTGTAAATTAGAACCAATGGCTTGATAAGTGTCTGGAGAATAAAGACACAAATAATTCACCTGCGGGAGCAGAACCTTTTCCCGCTAGGCCCCGAATAGACATTTCATGCAGAGCAACATCGATGATGGAACGGCCTGTGACTGTCGCCTAATAACATTTCCCTACGGAGCTAGTGCTGTAGTTTGTGTCTTTGAAAAAACACGAGATAATCTCTTCCAGGGCCGGCTCCAGGTTTTCTGCTGCCCCAAGTGGCAAAAAAAAAAAAAAAAAAAAAAGCCGCAGCAGCGCAATCGCACCCATTCCACTCTTCAGTGGTAATTCCGTGTCAGGTCCTTCGCTCCGAGAGGGACTGAGCGACCCGCCGCTGAATTACCGCCAATCGGAATGGTGGTGGTGGAGGGTCTGGCTGGAGTCAGGGGACAAAGAGACTCGGCTGGGGCGGTGCATGACTACCATGCTGGGTTGGAGAGGCTGAAGATCCTCACTGGAGTGAGAGAAGATAGGAGCCCAAATGACTGGACAACAGAGTATACAATTCACATAAAGTAGAATAAAAAATAGAAAAAATAATACATTTATAAAAAGTGCAATATAAATTTAAAATAGTAATAATGAATAAAATACAAAAATATTAACAGACTTATAAAAAGTAAAATAATAAAAACTGAAAAATAAAAGAATTGTAAAATACATAAAAACCATAAAAGGGGAAATAAAATAAAATGAAACTTAAAATATATATAAACAACAATAAAATCAAAAAGGAAATACACGTAAAATATATTAAAAAGGTAAAAATATAACTATTAAGAAAAAACACACACACAAAAAGAAAGAAAAAAGAAGTACAATTGTAAAACAGAGGACGAGAGTCCATGAGGCTTTTGCTCCTATATCATAGGTGAGGAGCTTTGGTGTGTGCCCCTGTGTCCCCCTCTCTGCCCCGCATGTGGACAGGGCTAGACAGCAGTCTCACTCCGGCCATGCGGCCACCCCAGCCTGGGAGTGAGGGGCGGTGCCCTCCCGGGCTTCCGGACCCACAGACAAAGCCCAGGGGGGAACCACTCCCATTTATACTTGCTGGACACAAGGCTCTTGCTCGTGTTGTACAGGAGGCTAAGCGACCCCCCTGTTATACACTGAGCAATGAGGGCTCCCTCCGTGTGCCAGAGGGTCAGAGGCGAGACCCTGCACTCCAGGGATGAGGTAGCTGGTGGACTGACCCCACAACCACCAGGCACCTCTTCCATCAGTGGACGGTGACCCTGACTCCGGGAGAGATTCCGGTACAGCGAGAGAGAGACGGGGTGTCCCTCGGCTGGGCCCCCTGGGGCAAGATTCAGCCCAGCCGCAACGGGATACACAAGGTATTAGGTGGAAAGGGGAAGGAGAGAGAGAGCCAGGCTGGAGGCCTCCGGGCTCTGCTGCCCTCTCTGAACCAGCTTGAGTGGGGGCCCTCGGGGCTTTTCCCAGCGTGTACCCAACTCACACAACCTTGTGACACAGGTCCGGGCCAAGCCTTTGGAATGAGGGGAGAGAAAAGGGCAACGCTGCCTCTGCCTGGGCTGTGCAGGGAATCACCCCGCCCTCCTGGAACTGCCCTTTGTGCACCCAGCTGGGATTGTAGCTCACTGAGACTTCCAGAGCCTGGCCCCAGTGCGGTCACACCGTGAGGGAGAACAGAAACACCTGCCTTTAAAATTCAACTGTATCTGGGGTGACCACACCTGTATTTCAAGTTCCCTAATAGAGGACACTGCTGCGGGGGGGTGAGCTCAAGGGGGTATTTCGGGGTGCTGGGTGTGTGTGTGTGTGTACTGGGAGATGGTGTTTGGGAGGTGCTGGACAGAGTATTTGGGGTGTGTAAGAGCAGGGGCGCCTCTTGGAACTGGGGGACCTCCCGCAGGCATGCCTCTGAAGGTAGCCTGACTGCCACCCTCAGGGCGACCGGCAGGCCGCACCCCGTAGCTTGCCGCCCCAGGCAGGTGCTTGCTGTGCTGGTGCCTGGAGCCACCCCTGACAGTGAGGTGGCAAAGTTTGCAGATGATACTAAACTACTCAAGATAGTTAAGACCAAAGCAGATTGTGAAGAACTTCAAAAAGATCTCACAAAACTAAGTGATTGGGAAGCAAAATGGCAAATGAAATTTAATGTGGATAAATGTAAAGTAATGCACATTGGAAAAAATAACCCCAACTATACATACAATATGATGGGGGCTAATTTAGCTACAACTAATCAGGAGAAAGATCTTGGAGTCATCATGGATAGTTCTCTGAAGGCGTCCATGCAGTGTGCAGCGGCAGTCAAAAAAGCAAACAGGGTGTTAGGAATCATTAAAAAAGGGATAGAGAATAAGACAGAGAATATCTTATTGCCCTTATATAAATCCATGGCATGCCCACATCTTGAATACTGCGTACAGAGGTTCAGAGAAGGGCAACTAAAATGATTAGGGGTTTGGAATGGGTCCCATATGAGGAGAGATTAAAGAGGCTAGGACTTTTCAGCTTGGAAAAGAGGAGACTAAGGGGGATATGATAGAGGTATATAAAATCATGAGTGGTGTGGAGAAAGTGAATAAGGAAAAGTTATTTACTTGTTCCCATAATATAAGAACTAGAGGCCACCAAACGAAATTAATGGGCAGCAGGTTTAAAACAGATAAAAGGAAGTTCTTTTTTACACAGCGCACAGTCAATCTGTGAAACTCCTTGCCTGAGGAGGTTGTGAAAGCTAGGACTGTAACAGGGTTTAAAAGAGAACTGGATACATTCATGGAGGCTAAGTCCATTAATGGCTATTAGCCCAGATGGTTAAGGAGTGGTGTCCCTAGCTTCTGTTTGTCAGAGGGTGGAGATGGATGGCAGGAGAGAGATCGCTGATCATTACTGGGCTGGATGGACCTTTGGTTGGATCCAGTATGGCCATTCTTATGTCTTATGTCACAGAAATCCATCCTGTCTGTTCATCCCTTAACTTCGTTCCTTAACTCTTTGTTCTGAACCATGATTTTCCATATCTTGCTTTTGGACACAGCATTCCACGTCCTGGTCTGTGAAGGTTCCCCACAATTTGTACTAAGCTATTGAATTAATGTATCTTGACTTTTACAAATTTCTTATCTGCTTATGTTAAATACTAAGTTATACTGTTGCTTGGTAGTGTGAGGTGTAGGTTAGCATGAGTGCACAGAACACTGGGAAGAACATACGCTAATTCAGTTTGTAGAACTGCCATGTATTCACATAATGGGGTGTATACTAACTTAATACATATGTGTTCGCTGACAGGACACGGCTTGTTTCTCTGATTATTATTGTATAAGGGCAACACCTTTGCTAAATGAATTAACAAAGCAGAGATGAGAGCATTTATGTGGGCTTTACCTTTTTTATCAAATTGTATACATTGTTGGGAGTGTAGAGTGGGAAACCGAGTCACATGTCCATCCAATTTAGGCTTAATCAGTTTTGCCTTTATTTAATACAATTTAAAACAGAATTAATCTTACTTATAGTGTCTGGACATACATTCCTGCCTCACAAGTAATAACAGACAAGACAGAATAAGTGAATGTTCCCAAGTTAAGACATTCTGGGGCACTGAAAAGTCCTTCCTTCCTCCATGACATCAGTCCTCCTCACCTGCCTGGATCTCCTGTTCGGGTGCTTCGGTTTCATTCGTCGATTTCTGATCCAGCATTTCTCCAGCCCATTCTTATATATATTTTCTTATTTTTTATGTATTTTACATATGTATTTTATACATATTTTTACATATGTACATGTTTTTGTATATGTACATATATATATATATATATATATATATATATACACACATAATTTTATATATTTTATACATATTTTCATACATTTGCACATTTTCTATTGCTTAATTTTCCTCCATTCTTTAGTCAACACATTATCCATTGAATTTTACATAACCTGTTCATTAATTATGAACAAATGTTAATCATCTAATATCTACAATTTTCTTGATGTAGAGTGCTTCTTTGACTCGGGAATCACCAGAAGAAACTCTCTGCCCTGCGTTAAGCAGAATGTCAGACTAGATGATCAGCATTGGTCCCTTATGGCCTTTTAATCAATGAATCTATGATATACGCCATGACTGTAAGCATAGCCTGCTGAACCTGTGCAAAATGCCAGGGAATTCAAGAGCCAGCTTCAAGAGTTGTTGTGTGATCTGATCAGGTTAGGCATTGAAAGATCTTAGTCTTACATAGGAAACTGTTCATAAGTGCTGAGAAATATTATTTAAAATTAGGCAACAGGGAGCACCGGGGAAATCCATTAGACAGCCAAAAAAACTCAGCCCAACCCAACCCAAATCCTAAAATGCTGCAATGGACCGACAGAGCAGGAAAAGGAAAAGCCTAAATGGAGTTGTCTGTAGAGATGGTTTGGATTTTTCCATCATTAAAATTTTGGTGAAAATTGTAAAATTTGCAAAAACCAAGGTGAACATTTTATGAAAGGATTTCCATTTTAAGCTTCTTTTTTCTTTGACATTCCAGATTTTGAAGATATTTAAAATGTGGGGTTTTTTGGTAACACAAGTTTCTCTTCCCATTCTCCTGATAGGTTTACAAGTCCAATTTTTTCAAATGGCAACATTTCAATTAAAAAGTGAGGGTCATCGGCAGTAATTCAACAAAACATGTATTTATTTCCCTCATTCCCCCTGTTTTAAGTAAGTCTAATTTTCATTCTCTGTTTTCGCCGATTGTGTGAAAAGATGCTCCTCTCTACTGTTTTTCTAAAGGCTCCCTTCGCATCTTTGTTCTTCAGAGTGTATATTATGGGGTTCAATACAGGTGCTGCAACTGTGATCACGAGGGAAATCATTTGATCACTCTTTGGGGTGGAGATAGACTTGGGCCTCAGGTAGGTAAAAAGGTCCATTCCGTAGATCAAAGTCACCACCCTGAGATGGGAGGAGCAGGTGGAGAAGGCTTTATGCCTTCCCTCTGCCGTCGGCAGCTTGAGGATGGTGGAGATAATGCAGATGTAGGACAGGGTTATCAACAAAAAAGGGCCCATAATGAACAAAACTGACACAGTCAAGACCATAATCATATTTTTGGATATGTCCATGCATGCCATCTTCAACACTGGTGGGATGTCACAGAAGAAGTGGTGGTTGCGGTTGGAGCCACAGAAGGGCAGACTGAACATCCAAGTGGTCTGAACTACTTCCACTGAGATGCCGATGATCCATGAAGTACCCATGAGCTGTGCACATGCCTGGCCACTCATGATAGTTCTGTAGTGCAGGGGGTGACATATGGCGATGTAGCGGTTGTACGCCATTGCTGCTAAGAGGCAGCATTCATGTCAGGCCCATGATGGAGATGATGTACATCTGGGCAGTGCAGCCCGCGATGGTGATGGTCTTTTGGTCCACCAAGAGGTGAACCAGCAGCTGAGGGACCACACTGCTGGTGTAGCATATTTCCAAGAATGACAGCTTCACCAGAAAGAAATACATGGGGGTGTGGAGTGAGGGGTTTAGCTTTATAAGGAGGATAACAAGCAGGTTCCCCATCAGGGCGACTGGGTAGGTGACCAGAAGCACCAGAAACAGAACAATTTGCAGCTTGTTAAGGTTTGAAAACCCCACCAGGATGAACACATCAGAGATGGTCTGGGTTCTCTCCAGGGTCACTCTCAGAATAGGTCGTCTGTAAGGGTGGCAAAGAAAGAGACTGAATCTGAGGAATACTAAACATGTGGATGTGAATCAAACAATTCATACTGGTTTCCTTTCTGTTGGGATGCTTCAGACTAAAACCTGCTGCAATTCTGTATAGAAATATATAACTGGACCCAATCATCATCAGGCATAAGCTGGTGTAGCCACATTGATGTCAATCAAGCTGTGCCAATATAGGTCAGCTGGAGAGCCGACCACTTTGACACCAGTGGAACTACAGCTGATTTACAACAGACGGGGGTCTGATGAATTGACTCTGAATGAGCTACATTACTTTATACCAGCAATGGAGGTATACCAGTTTCCAGCATCGGGGGTTCTATTCTTCTTCTTTGAACACATTTTTTGTCTGTCTCCATGGAAATTAAAAAAGGGATCTTTTCTCCTTTCTGCGTTTCTTTTGTTTCCCACTCAGGAATGTTATTCTATTCTATAACAATGTTTACCAAAATAAGATTTCTCAAAGAGGGCAATTATTTTTATTTATTTATTTATTTTTGTGGCATCCCAGGAAGCTTCTCAGGAAGGTGGGAAATTAGCATCTTCAAAGTCCTATTGTTCTCCCCAATGGCCAATCCAGACTGATTGCATTCTGTGTGGTGGGCGTTTTCCAGGTGTAAACCAACTTGTAATTGTTACATAGTCAATAGTCCTAAATTCAAATACAGTAATGATACATGCATATAAATAGGATAATCATATTCAGCAGATCATAAACTTTCCAATGATCTTACACAAGACCCATCTTGCATAATATACATCTTAGATATGCTATAACCATATTATAACATTATTTCTATGAAGAATATGGGGTATAGTGTTTCACACACACATCCATAGATAGATAGATATGAATACAGTCACAACCCAGGTGCTCAGAAACACACACTTTAAGATTCTCTGCCACTGTATGGAAAATTCAAATGAAGAAACCAATGACTTAATCCTGGTCCCATTGCAGACTGGGGCACAACACAATGGACTTCAGTGGGAGAATGGTTGGGGGCTTAAGTCATTCATCAATAGCCTACCTTGATTAAGAAGAGTAGTTCCCTCTCCCAGCTGCAGACGCTAAGTGTGTTGAAGGAAAGAGAGGTGTTTTTATTTCATTCACTGGCTTCTGGGACCTACTCCCTAAAGGAAATTTCTTGTAATATTCTTCAAAGGAAGAACAATACTGCCTCAACCTGCAACAAAACAAAATTCACTAGGGAAATCATTTGGTAGAAAGTTGTATCATCAATCATCATCATCGTGTGTATTTTCTAGATGAAAATCATAATAGGATTTACTAACTGTGGTAAATTGTGTGATAAAATTTTGTCTAGAAGAAGGAATGATTTGTCCAAAGCAACACAACACAGAGTCGGGGTTGACTAAGGTGCAATGCCCAAGGCTCATGACTCCGGTTCCCCGATGTTCAGATTGTGTGCCCCATTCTTGTCTCAGAACCACGATTAGAACCCAGGAGCTCAGACTCCCAGTCCCAACTGCTCTAAACTTTAGGCCCCACTCCCCTCCCAGAGCTGGGAACAGAACCCAGGAGTCCTCAGTCTTAGACTCCACTGTCCCAATCACAGGGCCCATTTCCCTCCTAGAGGACCAGATCCAAAGCCCATTGAAGTCAGTGGGACTATTCCCTTTTACTCCAGTAAGTTTGCAGTGGGACCAGAATCAGGGCTAGTTCCCAGGAGCATTAGAATAAACTCTGTGTGGAAGCTGAGAGGTGCTGGGGGTAGTGCGCTTCAGGGAGTGGGGTGATGAGCTCAGCTGGGAGCACTCTCAATTCTAAGACAGTGTTGACCCCATTACTCCAGCATGGAAGAAGGAGGCTGTGCTATTCGGACTGTGGTGGGATTCTCAGTTTGAGGCACACTTCCCCCTTAGTCAGTGCTGGAAGCAATGCCCCAGTGTAGCACCAGTGGGCGCTGATCTATAGGGATGGGCCTGGAGGGCTCTGTGGGATGTTCTCAGCTTCATTGATCCCATCGTCCCAGTTCAGCAGTAAGGGGTGCTGTACAGCAGGGAATAGAGTGGAGGACTCATTAAGGGACATTCTCCTCTGTGGGTCAGTGTAACCCCCAAGCTCCAGACCAGCTCCAAGGGATGACATGCTGCAAAGAGCTGGGTGGGGTCTAACCTGGTGGGGCTCGGTTGTCTCTTGGTCCATGCTGACCCCTTGTGCTTCAGCAGGGCACCACGTGGCCCTGTGCCGCAAGGAGCAAGGTGAGGGGCTCAGCTGTGGACCATCTCCCATCAGAATGGCTGCTTAGCACAGTGCCCCAGCATGGCGCTTGCGAGACCTCTGCTGCAGAGGGTGGGTAGGGTGGATTAGCAGGGGGCGCTCTCCCCTTAAAGTTGGTGCTGACCCTCAGGAACTCATCACAGTGGAAGGGGACACTGTTTCTGGTGGATGTTATATCTTTTGGATGAGCTGTAAATGAAAGACCTTTCCTGACCACCGTGGCCATGAATGAGTCTATGGGGCTGTTTACAAGTGGAGGGGACAGCAGTGGCACATACACACACATTGAGCATGGCTCATTTCCTCCTGTGGGGGGGACAGTCACTCACTCACTCACATGAGCACGCACATACAAACTGAGAATGGCTCATTACCCCAAGCAGGTAGAGACAGTCTCTCTCCCTCTCTCTCTCTCTCTCTCACACACACACACACACAGACTCTCTCACATACACATGCTGAGCAGGGCTCATTCTCTCCATCTGTGGACAACAATCTGTTGCCTGATCTATTGAATGTATCTTGATCATATTACCAGTTTACTTCCCCTATTCATCATTCTGAAACTTGGTAGGTTCTTGTCCCAAGATCAGGCCCAGTATTATCAGAATCACTGTTCAGTTGGGAACTCCCATGTGCCTGGTTGCAACACTCACACTTAGGAGATTACATTATATGGAAAATGGATTTATTAACACAGTTAGGAAATTCACAAACACTCCATCCCAGCACGGCAGGTAGCCATAATACAGAAGGAGCTGAGCATCCCTATACTTACACTACCCCTTGCAAAACAACCCAAAGAGTTAAGTACAGAGGGGTAGCCGTGTTAGTCTGGATCTGTAAAAAGCATCAGAGAGTCCTGTGGCACCTTTAAGACTAACAGATGTATTGGAGCATAAGCTTTCGTGGGTGAATACCCACTTCGTCAGACACATGTAATGGAAATTTCCAGAGGAAGGTATAAATATGCAGGCAAGAATCAGTCTGCAGATAACGAGGTTAGTTCAATCAGGGAGGAAGAGGTCCTCTGCTGGCAGTTGAGGTGTGAACACCAAGGGAGGAGAAACTGCTTTTGTAGTTGGCTAGCCATTCACAGTCTTTTTTTAATCTGATCTGATGGTGTCAACTTTGCAAATTAACTGAAGCTCAGTCCAAAGAGAAACCACTGAGCTTCAGTTCATTTGCAAATTTGACACCATCAGATCAGGATTAAACAAAGACTGTGAATGGCTATCCAACTAGCCCGATGAGCCCAATGCTAGCATTTCTCCAGCATTTGGGCTCATTTTCATATGTGTTCTCATACATGTTGCTATTCTCAATTGCCCCCAATCTTTATCCAACACATTATCCATTGAATTTTACAGAGCCTATATATTATTCATGCACAAGTGTTAATAACCTAATGCCTAAAATGTTCTTGCTGAATTTGTAGTTTCTGGAACATGTTGCCCTAGGCCACTCTGCTTCTAAGTTTCTCAGAGAAAGGGAGTTTTTTGTTTATCATTACATGTATGTAACTCTCACTTCTTCCAACGTGACACATTGCTTATCTTCTTAACAGTATCATTTTAAACAAATCAGCAAATTATATCAAAGAGAAATAATAAAAGCCAAAACATATTGCTAGCCAGTGCATCTTAAAAATGCATTATAGGGATATTTAGGGAAAGAAGGCATATAGTCCTGTAATTGCTGAGCTAGGGATAGAGGATTTAAATTTGTTTTTTTTTTTTTTATATGTAGGCAGTGATATAGGGAGACAAGCCAACAGAGTAGTATTTCTCATTATAAGAATATACAAATGTATGTTATCATATAGTTATACAAAGATGTACCATATACACAGGCTTTTGGTGCAATATTGTGATACATTGATCGGACCACTTATATGAGTTTATAACACAGCTATTATTTTACATATGTAATATAAACCATGTACAGTGCTTCTCTGACTCAGGAATCACCAGGTTGAAATTCTCTGCCCTGTGTTAAGCAGGATGTCAAACTAGATGATCAAAATGGTTCCCTATGGCCTTTTAATCAATGAATCTATGGTATGCACCATGATCTGCTAGCATAGGCTCTGAACCTGTGCAAAATGCCATAGAAGTCAGTAGCCAGCTCCCTGAGTTGTTGTTTGACCTGATCATGTTAGGCATTGAAAGATCCATCAGAGTCTTACATAGGAAGCAAATCATAAGTGTTGAGGAATGTTATTTAAAATTAGACCAGAGGGAGCACTGGGGAAATGCAATCAAGAGACAGGCCAAAAAAATCCAACCCAGGAAAAGTAGAAGCCTAAATGGACTTTTCTGTAGAGCAGGTTGGAATTTTTCAAGTATTAACATTTTGATGAAAATTGTTAAAATTGCACAAACCAAGTTCAATGTTTCATGAAATGTTTCTCATTTTGAGCTTACTTTTTGCTTTGACATTTCAAATTTTGAGATATAAAATCAAGAAACTACTTGGATTATATTTTCTCATTTGATTTTTTCAATTAAGTTTAAATCTGGTTCTATCAAATTTTCACGAAAATTTAAATATTTAAAATTTTGGGTATTTTTGGTAAGAAAAGTTTCTCTTCCCATTTTCCAGACAGGTTTACAAGAGGTCAAAGCTTTTCAAATGGCAAAATTTCAATTTAAAAAATGAGGGTCATCGGGAGTAATTCAACAAAACATGTATGAATTTCCCTCATTCCCCTGTTTTAACTAACACTATCTTTCATTCTCTGTTTTCTCCAATTGTGTGAAAAGATGCTCTTCTCTACTGTTTTTATAAAGGCTCCCTTCACCTCTTTGTTCCTCAGAGTGTATATTATGGGGTTCAACACTGGTCCCACAATTATGTTCATGAGGGAAATCATTTGATTACTTTCCGGGGTGAAGCTAGACTTGAGCCCCAGGTAAGAGATAAGGGCCATTCCATAGAACAAAGTCACCACCATGAGGTGGGAGGAGCAGGTGGAGAAGGCTTTATTCCTTCCCTCTACTGATGGCAGCATGAGGATGGTAGAAATAATGCAGATGTAGGACAGGATTATCATCAGGAAAGGGCTCATGATGAACAGCACCGACACAGTGAAGACCATAATCTCATTTTTGGATGTGTCCGTACATGCCATCTTCAACACTGGTGGGATGTCACAGAAGAAGTGGTGGATGCGGTTGGAGCCACAGAAGGGCAGGCTGAAGATCCAAGTGGTCTGAACTACTTCCACCGATATGCCGATGATCCATGAAGCACCCGCGAACTGTGCACACGCCTGGCCACTCATGATAGTTTTGTAGTGCAGGGGGTGACAAATGGCCATGTAACGGTCGTATGCCATGACTGCTAGGAGGCAGCATTCCGTCAGGCCCATGATGGTGATGACGTACATCTGGGCAGCACAGCCTGCAATGGTGATAGTCTTTTGCTCCACCAGGAGGTGAATCAGCAGCTGAGGAACCACACTGCTGGTGAAGCAGATTTCCAAGAAAGACAGGTTCACCAGGAAGAAATACATGGGGGTGTGGAGTGAGGGGTTTAACTTTATAAGGAGGATAACAAGGAGGTTCCCTATCAGGGTGACCAGGTAGATGACCAGAAGCACCAGAAACAGAACGATTTGCAGCTTGTTAAGGTTTGAAAACCCCACCAGGATGAATACTTCAGAGATGGTCTGGTTCTTTCCTGGGTTGCTCTCAGAATAGATCATCTGTATGGGGTGACAAAGAAAGAGACTGAATCTGAGGTTCTATTTTTCCTCTTCGAACACATTTTTTTCAGTCTACATAAAAAATCAAAAAGGGATCTTTCTTTCTTTCTTTCTTTCTTTCTTTCTTTCTTTCTTTCTTTCTTTCTTTCTTTCTCCTCTGAGAATGTTATTCTTTAGCCACATTTACCAAATAAAATTTCTCAAATGAGGGCAAATTCTGATCTCATTCGGCTCTTAATCATGAGAATTGTTATATGAATGCAAGTATTCCCACTGCAGTTACAACTCACAAAAGTGAGGACTACTCACATGAATAAACTGATGCTGCTGAATCCAATTGGTTTGAAGCCCTTTGAAGAATGAGAAGCTCGATAAATGGTGAAAACAATGGGGGATTTTGGCCTTTTGTGTACTAAAAATGTTATTCTTCCCTAAATATTAGAGAACAATTATAATCATTCCATCCTTTATCATCACAGTATCTGAAATGCATTTGTTTCTCTCAACATACAAAAGAAGAGCTAGGGCCAGTACCTTTGCTGGTGTAAATTTTAACAGCTCCATGGGTATAAAAAGAGCTATACTTATTTACACCAGTTGAAGATCTTTGTCTTATGACATTGCTATAAAGAATTTTACAAGAATGAAGATCCTAGAATGTTAGAAGGTTTTCCACAGATGTTTTACTTCAAGGTTACTTGTTGACAAGGAACTTCCTAATAATGGGCATGAAAGTGAAATGACAGAGTTGAAATAAAAATGAGCAATAACAAAGATATTGTATTTTGCATACCCTTAGCACCTTCAATATGTGGCTCTCAAAGCAACACATCAAATAATAGTGAGCTACTAAGGGGGAAACGGGGAATAATTAGGGGAATGATGGGGTGAAGAGACTGGGTTTACACTGCGAATCAGCATTCCTGATACCTGAAACTCTGCCATTGCTACAGAACCATTCTCCTGGAAATTGAACACACACACACACATACACACACACATACACACACATTAAAAGGGAATGAAGTAGAGAAAATTAAATCCAATAACCAAAGCACACTGTAGTGGAGCTCTATGCAGAGTGCACTACACAGAACAATTTAAAACAAAAGGGAATGTTTTTCTCTAAATAGCGAGACCTGGGGAAGAGGTGGGAATTCTTCTGCCTCTCTTAAGAGATACTCTGGGGAGCCTCTATTGATGTTTGTGAGTACTTTCCTCACCACGACCATTGCACTAAATGCAGAGCTGGCTGGAAAATGTGAAATTCCAATATTCCAATATTTGTTTTCACCCTGAATGTATATGAAAAGTTGAAATAGCGAAACCCCTAATTTCGATTCAGAAGAGTCTATATGAAATCAAATGGAAAATTGAAAACTGCCATTGACATCAACATTTTTTCATGGAAAACATCAATACTGATGAAATCATAGTTTCAGAAGGGATTTGGATTTATTTCTTTATTTGTTGGCTGAATTTGGATGGGCAAATGTAGAAATTTACTCATCATTAGGAGTAAGGTCTGTATAGATGCTTTTCACTGGCAGTTGAGTGATATTTTCACAGCTCTTGAAGGCATCTGGACACTCCATTTATATACAGGAGAACATGAAATCAACAAAAGAAACAGACATTATGTGTAGAGCCCTGCAAATCCGCAGGTATCCGCTTTATATCTGCGGATATCCGTGGACTATTTTTGCAGATAGCAGCGCAGATTCAGATACAATTTTTTTACGTGTGCAAGGCTCTGATGGTAGCAGCCGGGTGGGCAGCTGTGAGGAGCTGTGGTGCGGACCCTCTACATGCACTGGGCGGAGGTCCTGGGGGCAGGGACACGGGCCGGGGGCTGCTCTGGGCTCCATCCAGGGCAGGTGGATGGTCCATTGCAGCTCCCCACAGCTGCCCACCCAGCTCTTACCATGGCCGGCATGCGGCTCCAAGCAGGCCCCCCTGCCGGAGCCAGAGAGCTGTGCAGGCAGCTGTGGGGAGCCTGGGTTCCTCCACCTGGCCTGGGCGGAGGGCCCGAGCAGCCTCCAGCCCATGTCCCTGCCTCCCAGACCCCGCCTAGGGCCAGTGCAGGGACGCAGGCTCCCTGCAGTTGCCAGTGCAGCTCTCTGGCTCCAGAGGGAGGTGGAGGGGCTCAGAGCCCTAGCCTGGCCATCCTAAGAGTCAGGAGGGCAACTGTGCAGAATCGCCGTGGTCGCTCCACCTGCCCGGTGTGTGGGTTCTGAGTAGCCCCCGGGCAGTTCCACAGGTCACCCTCCCCTCCATCTCCAGCAAGGCCAGCATGGAATCCAGACGGGGACCGCAGCAGACCCTCCACCTGCCCGTGGGGTGGGGTGAGGGGATGAGAGCAGCCCCAGGCTGTGTTCCCACCCCACAGGATCCCCACCTAGCTGAGGGCAGGTGGAGGGTCCGCGACTCCCGCACAGCTCTCCCCGACCAGGCTCAGGCAGAGGTGGGTCTCAGAGCCTCAGCCTGGCCATGGTAAGTAGAGCCCTGCAAATCCACAGATATCTGCAGATATCCACATCCATGCATGTGAATGTCTGCAGACAATTTTTGTGGATTATGTATCGGATGCAGATATGCATTTTTTGTATCTGTGCAGGGCTCTCATTATGTGGAGAGAGGGTTGAAGTAAATTCAGCTAAAAGAGACAACCACTTAACTCTTGGGCACCAGGTGTGGTGCATTCACCATGGTCGGATCCTAGGAGTGGACTCTCCTATTAAAAGAGATCAGATTGAGCTCTCCCAGCCAACTGTATTCAGATCCAAATAAAAGACCCATCTCAAGAAAAACATTTCCACTTTGATTCAATGGATGATGATAAGGATTGGGGAACTGAGGGCAGTAAGGAAGAGAGGAGGGAGAAGCAAGAAACACTACCAACAAAACAACAACAGCAACAAAATAATAAATAGAGCTATGGCCTGATGATGGGTATGTCTAGTACTTATCTATCACTCTGGTGGGCACTATGGAATTATGGACCATAATTTCACCAAGAGAAAATTAGCAAAACACCACTGAAGTCAAGCTTATGACCTGACCCATGATTGTTAATTAGTTCAGTTCAGAATGATAGATTCAGAGACCAATAGATAGATAGATAGATAGATAATGAACACAGACACAACCCATATGCTCAGACACACACTACGATTCTCTGCCAATGTATGGAAAATTCAAATGAAGAAACCAGTGACATGATCTTGCTCTCATTGCAGACTGGGGCACAATGTCCATACACTTCAGTGGGAGAATGGTTGGGGGCTTAAGTTATTCGTCTATAGCCTACCTTGTTTAAGAAGAGTAGTTCCCTCTCCCAGCTGCAGACGCTAAGTGTGTTGAAGAAAAGAGAGGTGTTTTTATTTCATTCACTGGCTTCTAGGGCCTACGCCCTGAAGAAAATTTCTTGTAATATTCCTCAGAGGAAGAACAATTCTGCCTCAACCTGCAACAAAACAAAATTCACTAGGGTAATCATTTCGTAGGCAGTTGTATCATCATTATCATCATTATGTGTGTTTTCTAGATGAAAATCGTAATGGGATTTACTAATTGTGGTAAAGCGTGTGATACTTTTTGTCTAGAGACATGTTGAGGAAGAATTACTTGTTCAAAAACAACACAAAGAGCCAGGAACAACACCCAAGGCTCAGATTGTGAGCCCCACTCCGGTCTCAGAGCCACGATTAGAATCCAGGAGCTCAGACTCCCAGTCCCAACTGCTCTAAATATTAGACCCCACTCCCCTCCCGGAGCTGGGAACAGAACCCAGGAGTCCTCAGTCTTAGACTCCGCTGCCCCAACCATAGGGCCCATTTCCCTCCTAGAAGACCAGATCCAAAGCCCATCAAAGTCAGCAGGACTATTCCCTTTTACTCCAGTAAGTTTGCAGTGTGACCAGAATCAGGACTAGTTCCCAGGAGCATTAGAAAAAACTCTATGTGGAAGCTGAGCAGTGCTAGGGGGTAGTGTGCTGCAGAGAATGGGGTGATGGGCTCAGCTGGAAGCACTCTCATTTCTTAGACAGTGCTGACCCCATTACTCCAGCATGGCCGTAGTGGGGGCTGTGCTACTGGGAGTGGGGTGGGATGCTCAATTTGAGGCACTCTTCCCCCTTAGTCAGTGCTGCTAGCAGTGCTCTAGCGTGGCACTAGGGGCCGCTGAGCTGCAGGGACGGACTCTGTAGGATTTTCTCAGGTTGATTGATCCTAATGTCCCAGTTCAGCAATAGGGGTCACTGTGCTGCAGAGAAGAGGATGGAGGACTCATTAAGGGACATTCTCCTCTGTGGCTCAGTACTAACCCCAGTGCTCCACAATAGATCCAAGGGATGACATGATGCAAAGGGCTGGGTGGGGTCTCACTTCGGGGGGGGCACTATTGTCTCTTGGTCCATGCTGACTCCCTGAGCCTGAGCCAGGCACCACGTAGCCCTGTGCTGCAAGGAGTTGGGTGAGAGGCTCAGCAGTGGACCTGCTCCCGTCAGGCTGCTTACCACAGTGCCCCAGCGCTTTCTTGACCAACAGTTGTCATCAACAAGTCCTTGGGGCTGTTCACAAGAGGAAGAGGCAGCAGAGACATGTGCACACACACACTGAGCATGACTCATTCCTTCCAGCAGGGGATGGCAGCCCACAAACACACACACACACACACACACACACACATTGAGCAGGGCTTCGATTCCCTTGTGGTTACCTATCCGCTGTTTGCAACACTCGTCATTATGACAAAACAATAAACAGAGCCTTGTGATGTTTTGTGACTTAAACCTGTCTTATGAAAGGAGACTCAAAGAGCTTGGCTTGTTTAGCCTAACCAAAAGAAGGCTGAGGGGAGACATGATTGCTCTCTATAAATATATCAGAGGGATAAATACTAGGGAGGGAGAGGAATTATTTAAGCTTAGTATCAATGTGGACACAAGAACGAATGGATATAAACTGTCCATCAGGAAATTTAGACTTGAAATTAGACAAAGGTTTCTAACCATCAGAGGAGTCAAGTTCCGGAACAGCCCTCCAAGGGGAGTAGTGGGGGCAAAAGACATATCTGGCTTCAATACTAAGCTTGATAAGTTTATGGAGGGGATGGTGTGATGGGATAGCCTAATTTTGGCATTTAATTGATCTTTGAGTATTAGCGGTAAAGATGCTGAATGGCCTGTGATGGGATGTTAGTTGGTGTGGGATCTGAGTTACTACAGAGAATTCTTTCCTGGGTGTCTAGCTGGTGAGTCTTGCCCACATGCTCAGGGCTAAGCTGATCGCCATATTTGGGGTCGGGAAGGAAGTTTCCTCCAGGACAGATTGGCAGAGTCCCTGGGAGTTTTTCACCTTCCTCTGTAGCGTGGGGCATGGGTCACTTGCAGGAGGATACTCTGCACCTTGGAGTCTTTAAACCATGATTTGAGGACTTCAATAACTCAGACATAGGTTAAGGGTTTATTACAGGAGTGGGTGAGTGGGATTCTTTGACCTGCATTGTGCAGGAGGTCAGACTAGACTATCATAATGGTCCCTTCTGACCTTAAAGTCTATGAGTCTATGAGTCTATAGTTTACTTCCTTATGCCAACTCATTGAGCAACTGCTCCTGTTCAGGCTAGAAGGCCTTCTACTTACACTCATTGCTTAAGCTATTCTTGTATGCAGTGCTGATGTAGCTGTCTTGGTCCCAGGATACTAGCGAGACAAAGCAGGTGAGGTAATATCTTTTCCTGGACCAAATTCTGTTTCTCTCACCAACAGTAAAAGATATTATCTCACCAATCTTGTCTTTCTAAGTAATGTTTATAAGTCTAGACCTACAGATCTTTTGTGTTTCTGTTATCCGTTCCTCACCCCTTTATCTTTTACTTACTATATAACTATCATCATTGCATGGCTATATGCTCACTTCATGGGCTACAAGTCACACATACACATGCACGCTCAGAGTTTCTATTTTGCATAAGGTGTTCTTTCCTTCCTGCCTTAATCATCTGTTTAATAGTGTTGTGTGATATTATACATTCTGCATCCCGGAGGTGCCGCCATTCAGTGGTCTGGTAAAGGGACCACCAGGTATATTTCTCTTTTACGTTCAATTTGATGCCTGGCTAAAGTGCTCTGTGGGCCTGTGTGATGAAACCCAACACATTGTGAGACGGAGGAGGTCAGACGAGATAATCTAGTCGTCCCTTTTGTCCTTAAACTCTGTGGGTATGTCTACACTACGAGAGTACTTTGATGTAACTTAAATCGAATATGTGGAATCGATATTACAAAGTCGAACGTGTGTTTCCACACTAAGGACAGTAATTCGACTGTGTGAGTCCACACTAACGGGGCAAGCGTCGACATTGGAAGCGGTGCACTGTGGGCAGCTATCCTACAGTTCCCGCAGTCCCCGCTGCCCATTGGAATTCTGGGTCGAGCCCCTAATGCCTGCTGCGGAAAAAAATGTGTCGAGGGTGGTTTTGGGTAACTGTCGTCATCCAACCGTCACTCCCGCCCTCCCTCCCTGAAAGCGCCGGCGGGCAATCAGTTCGCGCACTTTTATGGTGATTGACAGCGCAGACGCCATAGCACTGCGAGCATGGAGCCCGCTGTGACCATCGCTGCAGTTATGGCCATTGTCAACACCTCGCACCTTATCAGCCACCTTTTCCAGAGTCAGATGGTGAGAAATCGGGCGAGGAGGCTACGGCAGCACGATGAGGACATGAAGCCTGAGAGTAGCACAGACCTGTCACAAAGCACGGGACCCCGCGCCGTGGACATCATGGTGGCACTGGGTCATGTTGATGCCGTGAAACAGCCATTCTGGGCACGTGAAACAAGCACTGACTGGTGGGACGGCATAGTGCTGCAGGTCTGGGATGAATCCCAGTGGCTGAGAAACTTTCGCATGCGGAAGGGAACTTTCCTTGAACTTTGTGAGTTGCTGTCCCCTGCCCTGAAGCGCAAGGACACCCGGATGCGAGCAGCCCTGACTGTCCAGAAGTGAGTGGCCATAGCCCTCTGGAAACTTGCCACGCCAGACAGCTACCGGTCAGTCGCGAACCACTTTGGTGTGGGCAAATCTACCGTGGGGGTTGTGGTGATGCAAGTAGCCAAGGCAATTGTTGAGCTACTGCTGTCAAAGGTAGTGACCCTGGGAAACATGGAGGTGATCATAGATGGCTTCGCAGCGATGGGATTCCCAAACTGCGGTGGGGCTATAGATGGAACTCACATCCCTATCCTGGGACCGGACCACCAGGCCAGCAAGTACATTAATCGAAAGGGCTACTTTTCCATGGTGCTGCAAGCACTGGTGGACCACAGGGGACGTTTTACCAACATCTACGTCGGATGGCCGGACAAGGTTCATGACGCTCGTGTTTTCAGGAACTCTGGGCTGTTTAGACGGCTGCAGGCAGGTACTTACTTCCCGGACCACAAAATAACAATAACCTAAGTGTTATTCAGGGTAAATCAATAACCTCTCCTTTTGTGTAGCTACAGACTAGCTATTACAAGAAGCAATCATTTAAAATATTGAAAAACTCCTTCTCATCACCTTCTCCAGAGGTTGACATTTTATATGTGGGGAGTTGAAATTGCCCGTTATAACTATTATTCAAGAGAGTGGTCTCTGGCCCCCCCTCAATATTGTGCACTCACTTCCTTTTTCTGATCAGGAGGCTGGCCGTAGAACACAGTAATTTTTGAGTTGGAACCTGAATCCAATACAGACTCTACACTTCAAAGTCTTTTTCACTTTCACAGATGGGATTTATAATGGGATCAAACTCAGTTGTGTCCAAAACTGACAATACAGAACCCCACCCCAGCTTGATTTTTGAACTCAAGACTGCCCTATCTTGGGTAAGAAAAATAAAAAATCCTTATCCTGCCAGCAGGGCCAGTGATGTTTTGGCTTTACTAGACACAATAGTAGCTGGGTACTATGAAACGCAACCACTTATTAGAACATAAAAAGCATCTGCATTTCTCAGACTGTATGCTTTCCTCAACTGGAGCCTCTGTGTGTATTATACGTTTGGATAGTGCCTAGCATACGATGAGTTTTACTCAAACACAAGTAGTAATGCCGAAACCTGGGAAGTACCATTTCAGCACAATAGGAACGGCAACAAATCAATTTTTCCTCAGCTAGTCTATGATGTCGGCCGCTTTGTCAGCATATATCCTCTGCAGCGCCTTGCGGTGGATCACCTCCGACGTGCCACCCAGAGTGTTGTCCAGCTGGAATTTGGCTTGCTCCTTAGCAGACAAGCGGGGAGTTTCTTTGGATTGCCTCTAAGACTCTGATTGTTGCCAGGGTGGTCTCCAAGACAACATCCAGATGAAAGGGAAGATGTGTTAGCCATAGTACAATATTACTTTCTGGAAATAAAGGTCAGGTCTACACTACAGACCTATATTGGTGTAACTATGTTGCTCAGGGGTGTGAAAAATCCACACTGAGCAATGCAGTTACATCGACCTAATCCCCTGTGTAGACAGCGTCATGTCAACGGGAGAGCTTCTCCCATCGACACAGCTATCACGTCTTGGGGAGGTGGATTAACTAAGCTGATGGGAGAAGCTCTCCCGTTGGCATAGGAGTTTTTTCACTTAAGCACTGCATCAGCACAGCTGCAGTGTTTTAAGTGTCCACTTACCCTAACATTTAAGTGAACCAAAACAAGAACTTAATACTTCTGTAACGCTGTGCACGTAAAACAGGAGGCACTTGAGAAATGGTTTAATATTTCCACATCTGGTTATTCTAATCTACCTATATTTCATCTGCTTCCTATACAGTATTGCATCTTTTCACAAGAAGTTACAGGCTACTAAAATGCTTCCTTCAGGAAGTAAGATTTTCCATGGGTGGGAGGTACACAATTGACAGCATTACTACAAAAGAAAGCGATAAATCTTAGCATAGGCAAATAATTGCTGTGCTGAGTTCCATTTGGAGTGTCAATCATTTAACACTCTGTGAATGTCATTCTTCAGATTTTTAACAGAAATATATTTCAGCCTCTATGTACTAATAAAAGGAAGCATCAATTATGCACCTGCCATTGAACAGTTTCATTTGGAATGACCTAAAGAGAAGAGAAAGAAAGCTGTGCCAAAGCTACCGACCACGATAAAGTCAATGGGTTGGAGGGGAAGGAGTTGGTGATCAGAAGCAGTTACTTGGATTTTGATTCTTGTATTCACAGAGGTTGAACAGTCCTTAGGTAGAAGCATAACCATGTCCACCAAAGGCAGGACAAGTAGTAATGGGCTAAATCTGCAGCAAGGGAGATTTAGATTAGATATTAGGAAAGCTTTCTAACTATAAGGGTATGTCTACACTACGGGATTAATCCAAATTTATATAATTCGAATTTGGGAAACAGATTGTATAAAGTCGAATGTATGCGTCCACACTAAGCACATTAATTCAGCGGTGTGCGTCCATGTTCCGGGGCTAGCGTCGATTTCTGGAGCGTTGCACTGTAGGTAGCTATCCCATAGCTATCCCATAGTTCCCGCAGTCTCCCCTGCCCATTGGAATTCTGGGTTTAGATCCCAGTGCCTGATGGGACAAAAAACATTGTCGCAGGTGGTTCTGGGTACAGCCTCAGCCCTCCCTCCCTCCCTGCATGAAAGCAACGGATGGCAGACAACCATTTCGTGCCTTTTTTCCTGGGTGAACACTGCAGACTCCATACCACGGTGAGCATGGAACCTGCTCAGCTCAAGACAGCAGTCATGAACATTGTAAACACCTTGCGCGTTCTTGTGGAGTTTATGCTGAGCCAGGACCAGAAAAATGAGGCGAGGAGGCAGCGGCGGCGGCAGCACAGCGACAAGCGTGATGAGAACATGGACATGGACACGGGCACAGAATTCTTCAAACCGCGGGCCCCAATGCTTTGGAGATCATGTTGTTAATGGGGCAGGTTCTATCCATGGAACGCAAATTCTGGGCAAGGGAAACAAGCACAGACTGGTGGGACCGCATAGTGTTTCAGGTGTGGGATGATTCCCAGTGGCTGCGGAACTTTCGCATGTGTAAGGGCACTGTCATGGAACTTTGTGATTTGCTGTCCCCTGCCCTGAAGCGCCAGAATACCAAGATGAGAGCAGCCCTCACAGTTGAGAAGCGAGTGGTGATAGCCCTGTGGAAGCTTGCAACACCAGACAGCTACCGGCCACTCGGGAATCAATTTCGAGTGGGCAAATCTACTGTGGGGGCTGCTGTGATGCAAGTAGCCAAAGCAATCACTCAGGTGCTGCTACGAAAGGTAGTGACTCTGGGAAATGTGCAGGCCATAGTGGATGGCTTTGCTACAATGGGATTCCCTAACTGTGGTGGGGCAATAGATGGAACCCATATCCCTATCTTGTCACCGGAGCACTAGGGTACCACTAGGGTACCCAGTACATAAACCGCAAGAGGTAATTTTCAATGGTGCTGCAAGCACTTGTGGATCACAAGGGACGTTACACCAACATCAATGTGGCCTGTTCGGGAAGGGTTCATGACGCTCGCGTCTTCAGGAACACTATTCTGTTTAAAGGGCTGCAGCAAGGGACTTACTTTCCGGACCAGAAAATAACCGTTGGGGATGTTGAAATGCCAATAGTTATTCTTGGGGACCCAGCCTACCCCTTAATGCCATGGCTCATGAAGCCATACACAGGCAGCCTGGACAGGAGTCAGGAGCTGTTCAACTACAGGCTGAGCAAGTGCAGAATGCTGGTAGAATGTGCATTTGGCCGTTTAAAAGGTCACTGGCCATCGTTACTGACTCGCTCAGACCTCAGCCAAACCAACCTCCCCATTGTTATTTCTGCTTGCTGTGTGCTCCACAGTCTCTGTGAAAGTAAGGGCGAGACCTTTATGGCGGGGTGGGAGGCTGAGGCAAATCGCCTGGCTGCTGATTACGTGCAGCCAGACACCAGGGCGATTAGAAAAGCACACCAGGAAGCTCTGTGCATCAGAGAAGCTTTGAAAACCAGTTTCATGACTGGCCAGGCTACAGTGTGAAATATCTGTTTGTTTCTCCTTCATGAAAACCCGCCCCCTTTATTGACTCATTCTCTGTAAGGAACCCACCCTCCCCCTTCCCCCAGCTTGCTTTAAAACCAAATAAAGTCACTATCATTTAAAAATCATTTATTCTTTATTAATACATTATTAAAAGAGAGAGGGAACCTGGGTCGGGTTTGGGAGGAGGATCGGCGGGAAGGAAAAGGCCACTAAAAAAAGGTTAAAAAAATGACAGCCTTTTGCTTGGGCTGTCCACTGGGGTGGAATGGGAAGGTGTACGGAGCCTCCCCCCCCGCGTTCTTACACGTCTGGGTGAGGAGGCTACGGAACATGGTGAGGGGGGAGGCGGGTTATACAGGGGCTGTAGCAGCACTCTGTTATCCTGCTGCCGTTCCTGAAGCTCCACCAGACGCCGGAGTATGTCTGTTTGCTCACGCAGCAGCCCCAGTGTTGCATCCTGCCTCCTCTGATCTTCCTGCCACCACCTCTCATCTCGAGAGTCTCTCCTCTACTCACGTTGGTCCCTCCTGTCCTCACGTTCACTGTCTTCTTTCCTATACTTTGAAACGGTGTCCTTCCACTCATTCAGATGAGCTCTGTCACTGCGGGCGGATTCCATGATTTTTGCGAACATCTTGTCTCGCGTCTTCTTTTTCCGAGGCCTTATCTGTGATAGCCTTCGGGACGGAGGAGGGAGGCTTGAAGAATTTGCAGCTGCTGGAGGGAGGGAAAAAAGGAGAGAATTATTTTAAAAGATACATTTTGCAGAACAATGCTTATACTCTTTCACGGTGACCAACACTATTCACGTTACATAGCACATGTGATTTCTGTGCAAGTTCGCATTTTGCCTCTTAATATTGAGTGCCTGTGGCTTTGCTGCTAGAGATCACAGACGCAGGTCCAGGCAACAGAATTTGGCTTGCATGCGGCCATGGTAAGCCATTGTCTTTCGGCTTCTGCGCCCTCCTTTCCCACATACCAAGCAAAGCCCGTTGAGTGCTGCGGTTTTCCTGTTAACATTCAGCAGCAGGAAACAAACTAACCCCCGCCCATATCCAATTCTCTGGATGATCGCTTTATCCCTCCCCCCACCACGTGGCTGGTATCAGGGAAGAACTCTGCTAGCCAAAAACGAAAAGCTCTGGGCCAATTCCTCGCCCCCCCCCCCCCCCCCCGCACTTGGCTATCTGCAGGGAAGGATTTCTTTTCAGCCACAGGCAAACAGCCCAGTAGGAACTGCCACCTCTGTCCCCTTAATTAAATTCCTGTATTTCAACCAGGTTACCATGAGCGATATCACTCTCCTGAGGATTACACAGTAAGATAAAGAACGGATGTTGCTTGAATGCCAGCAAACACCGGGACCATACGCTGCCAGGCTTTGTCATGCATTGATACCAGATTACTTGCTGCAAGCATGGCGCAGTCAAGTGTCCTACCATGGAGGACAGAATAAGGCTGCATTGCCCAGAAACCTTGTGGCAAGGCTTTTGGAGTACCTCCAGGACAGCTTCATGGAGATGTCCCTGGAGGATTTCCACTCCATCCCCAGACACGTTAACAGACTTTTCCTGTAGCTGTACTGGCTGCGAATGCATCCCAAGTCCTCAGGGCAAAGTAATCAGACTTGAAGGTATAAGTTGTCCCCAAATCTGAAGTGGTTGTGGGTGAGGACAAAGATCTTTATCAAGCATTCGTAAAACTACAATACCCACCTGGGGAAGTGAGGAAACAGATTGAAAGAGCAAGACGGGTACCCAGAAATCACCTACTACAGGACAGGCCCAACAAGGACAATAACAGAACAGCACTGGCCATCACATACAGCCCCCAGCTAAAACCTCTCCAGAGCATTATCTATGATCTACAACCTATCCTGGAAAATGATCCCTCACGCTCACAGACCTTCGGAGGCAGGCTAGTCCTCGCTTACAGACCACCCCCCAACCTGAAGCAAATACTCACCAGCAACTACACACCACACCACACCACAGAAACACCAACCCAGGAACCAATCCCTGTAGCAAACCTCGTTGCCTACTTTGTCCCCATATCTACTCTGGCGACACCATCAGAGGACCCAACCACATCAGCCACACCATCAAGGGCTCATTCACCTGCACATTCACTAATGTTATATATGCCATCATGTGCCAGCAATGCCCCTCTGCCATGTACATTGGCCAAACCGGACAGTCCCTCCGCAAAAGAATAAATGGACACAAATCGGACATCAGGAATGGTAACACACATAAGCCAGTAAGTGAATACTTCATTCTCCCTGGTCATTCTATTACAGATTTAAAAGTCACTATCATTGAACAAAAAAACTTCAGAAACAGACTTCAAAGAGAAACAGCAGAACTAAAATTCATTTGCAAATTTTATACCATTAATCTGGGCTTAAATAGGGACTGGGAGTGGCTGGCTCATTACAGAAGCAGCTTTTCCTCTCCTGGAATTAACACCTCCTCATTCATTATTCGGAGTGAACTACATCCACCCTGATTGAATTGGCCCTGTCAACACTGGTTCTCCACTTGCGAAGTAACTCCCTGCTCTCCATGTGTCAGTATATAATGCCTGCATCTGTAACTTTCACTCTATGCATCCGAAGAAGTGAGGTTTTTACCCACGAAAGCTTATGCCCAAATAAATCTGTTAGTCTTTAAGGTGCCACCAGACTCCTTGTTGTTTTTATACTATATAGCTAACCAGTTCATAGAATCCCAGGCTTTCCAAGAAATGATTTTGGAAGAATTCTACCTCAAAACGCTCGTCCTCACATCTGTAGATGTGTTCTTCGTATTGTGTCTTCTTGGAGCTAACGAAGGTAGAATCCTCAGACCGGGAAGGGAAGGAGGCCCAAGTATCATTCAAAACCTTAGGTGAAGGAGAAAAGCAGAAGACTGATGGATCTTTTCTCTGAGCCATCAGAGCAGACACCCAAATTTATATCATCACATGTTTCTCTGACAAGGAATCTCAGATTCCCAACATCCATTTCTCTTTTCCTTGGTGAACATTCTCTCCTGTACATATCACAGGATCCCTTATAGCCAAAACTCGACCTTCTGGGCATGCTGCAAAAGCCATTGATTTGACACTGTCTGGGGGAAAGCTAGTGGCTTTTCTCCTAGGGAAGTCAAAGAGAAGGGTGAAAGTAGTTTTTCTGCTGCTTTGGATTTATTGGCTGGCTGAGTTAAATCTGTTCTGTGAATATGATTGTTTAATGATGCTGGGTGGTCTCACTGGGTTATTGTAAGCATAATTAATTGTTATGGTGCCTATGGCTTTATGTAGGGACTTTATATTCAAATATAGATACAGTAACTCCTCACTTAAAGTCATCCCCGTAAATGCTGTTTCATTGTTACCTTGCTGATCAATTACGGAACATGCTCATTTAAAGATGTGCAATGCTCCCTTCTAACGTCCTTTGGCAGCCGCCTGCTTTGTCCACTGCTTGCAGGATGAGCAGCCCGTTGCAGCTAGCTTGTGGGGGCTTGGAACCAGGGTGGACCGGCAACCCCCCTATTAGCTCCCCGCTCCTCTAAGTTCCCTGTGCTGCAGCCACCCAGCAGGGTATCAATTCCTGGCAGTTCAGCTTTTTTTTTTTTTTTTTGGGCTGCTTGGGGCGGCCAAAACCCTGGAGCCAGCCCTGCGCAGAAGCCCCATTAACTTCAATGACACTCAGCCTCGACACTGGGGACCTTCTGAGCAGAGCCAGTTGAGGAGCAAAGATTTACGTGAGAGCTGCCAGGACCAGATGCAGTCATGGTAGGGTCTATGAAAAAAGTCTTTTTGTTTAAATATTTGAGAGCTAAATAATAGGAAGATTGTGGTGCTAGTAAGACAGATGGGTTTGGATCTCTGTTATGAGCTGCTCCACAGGGTGAAAAGAAGAACCACCGTCCTACACTGTGAGAAACCCAAAAGGCTGATCAGAACTGGAGAGAATGAAGCAGCAAAATTGAAACTGACCAGCCTAAGTGCAGAGTGAAACAGCAAAGGGGAAAGAAAGAGCAGCAGAGCCTTTGATTTTTAAAGCCTTTAAACGCCCCAAAAAGATTTTGCAAGTGTCCCTTTCCACCCCCCTCCCCCCGCCTGCTCCAAGCTTTCAGAGCAGCGACACCCGGGCTGTAGCAGGTGGGAACACCCCACCCGATCGTCCCCCTCCCCGGGGCACGGCTGGAGTCACTGCGACTCTCAGGCAGACCCACAGCCGGGCCAGCAGGAACCAGGGGCCGGGGGCGGCTCGGGTCCCCGCTGGCCAGCGAGGCTCGCTCCGCCGCTCGCTCGCGCGCCCCCAGCGTCCCGATCCAGCCCCGCTCCCACCTCGGTCCTGGCACGCCGGGCCGGACCGCTCCAGGCACCGGGGTGGGAGGGGCGCTGGAAGTGAGGGCGCTGAGTCGGGGAGGGGCAAGGGGGCCGGAGCGGGAGCGCAGACCTGGCCCCGGGACGCCCGCGGGCCGCTGTTTCCCGGCCGGAGGGGGCGGAACTCGCGGCAGATCGGTCCGGCTCCCACCTGCCCCGGAGGCTGCAGTCGGGGAAGCGGGGCTCGGAAAGCAACTTCTCGGCCCGCTCCAGCACCTGGGACCCGGCCATGGCCCCGCGGAGCAGCTCGGACATGGGCCGAGCCACAGCTCCGGAGTCCGGCAACAGGGGAAGCCTGTACCTGTGGGCTACTGCGCATGTGCGGGTACGGTGGTGAGTGAACGCCCCGGGGGCGGGGCCTGGGTCCCGCCCCGCCCTGTCGCCTAGCAACGGGCAAGCCCAGATTCCTGTCTCAGACTGCCCCCTGCTGCCCCCATGCGGCCGCTGCGGGGAGAGAGCGGGGCGCGCACCCCGGTGGGGTCCCTCGAACCGCTCTGGGGAAGGGCCCCGGGCCCGGCGCTGAACAGCCATTGGGTCAGCCCCGGGATTGCCGTGGGAACCAGGCCCTGTTGTGCCGCAGGCTCCCAGTGCCAGGTGGGCCAGTCACTTGGGCCCAGATCCTCACGGGTTTAGGCACCTAAATCCCACTGAAGTCCTACCTTCTCTGTGCCTCAGTTCCCCACCCCTGCAGTGGGGGTTACAGCCCTGCCCTGCCTCCCAGTGGTGGTGTGAGGATAAAGACCTTAAAGATTGGGAGGTGCTCAGCTCCTACAGTAATGGCGCCACAGGACTACCTAAGACAGACTACAAACAGGCAGAGATATGAGAAAAAACAGACACACACACACACTCCCAAACGGAACCACGTAGGGTAATGTATGTTATAAAACACATACAAACATACAGATGAGAAACACAGACACACCACTCTCAAACAGAACCATGCAGGGTAATGTATGTTATAAAAAACACCCACAAACCAACCACACACACCTAGCCAATGGACCAGGCTGAACTTGTTCCTGTCACTCTCATTTCACAGGCCCTTTCCTCCTAGTGTTTGTCACATTCACTTGTTGCATCTTGTTTTAAATCAGGCCCTGTCCCTGCAAACACTGGTCTGGATTCCACAAGCTGCCCTGCGCACTCGAGTCCTTACTCCTACAAGGAGCTCCATGGAAGCGAAGGAGGGTCTGCCACATGCATGCAGGGATCCTCCGAAGTGGACCCATTTGTGGGATTGTGTTACTTCTGCATGAGTTTGCTCATATGAATAGTCTAATTGACTTCACTGGGGCTCTGCACATGCACAAAAGTCCTTCCATATGGATCAGTTAGAGGATCAGCGGCTTTGGCCCCCAAACTTGTTTGAGCTCCGTACAGCCGCAGGGGTCCACCCACACTCATCTCATTGTAAAAGTGGGACCTTTGAAAGAATAAGGCTTTTTTATCTCAGCATTTACAAACATCTCCCTTTAATGTGCTACTTTATAGTCATCACTGCATGCAAGAGAGATGATTAATCCATTTTAATTAGTGATAGCACTGGGACTTCGACTGAGTTTGACCCCATTGCATTGCAATTTTACACCTTCAAATATTTTCACTCACACCACTGTGTTGTCACTGTTACATCAGCTGCATTGTAAATGAATCCTAGGTAGAAAGGGGACTCCATTTCACACACTCTCAGGCTCAAACCCTGCTAGCAGCTCCGTGTAGGTGGACGCCCGCAGAGGCTTTGGTGAGCTTCATCCTAGGTGCAGTGAGCCACCCACAATGATCAGCTTGTAACATCGGGGCCTTCGTTGTGACAACTTGTTTGATGATCAGAACAGTTGCTGAAATCATTCCCAGAAGTGTGAGCAGCCAGAGAAGCTTGAACTCAATAATGCATTAAAATATACACTCTCTATCTCCACTTCTGCAAATGTGCTCAATGGGCATTCACGTTGTTCTCTAAGAGTTTAATAAGCTTGAGCTATTATGGGGCTAGAAATCAGACAAGGGCAGTCATTTAAAGATACATCTCTGTAAGAGAAGAATTTGGGCCCCGTGAATTCCCCATGTTGCAGAATTTGGCTTCCAGAAAGTAGCAGAGTACAGAAAGTTCCACACCGCCGTTGCTTGTTCTCTCCATTCACTCATACTGCACCGTGATTCTATGTCCAATGAGGGTTTTGATCTGACCCGAATTGTTTTCAGGATGCAGTTCCTTGGGATTCTGCGGCTAAGTCATCCCACCCCCATGGTCAAAGCCATGGTAGAAGGCTCTGGGGGAGGAAATCTCCATGAGGAGACCCTAGCTAAGATACCTCCACATCATCCTGGTAGGGGGTGAAGAGGGAACAAAGCCACAAGGCCCACCCTCAGGCCCTGCACATCCCCAGAGCACTGCAGAAGGCCAGGGCTCTCCATGCAGAGGCCTTTTACCTCCAGACCAGCTCTATCCCCAAATGCAGTTGAAGGCAATGGGAACACTGGCTCCACAGCCCCACTGAAAATCAGCTCCCAGGTGTCCCCAGTTGGGCACAAGAAATGAAGGCACCCAAAAATCAGTAGCTGTTTTTGAGAACATTGACCTCCCCCTCTAAATGCCTCAGTTTTCCCGTCTGTAAAATGGAGATAATACTCCTCACCCACCTTGCTAAAGCACTTTGAATGACGAACACTTGGTAATGCTTGTTGGAGAGACCATAGAGAGAGAGGAACTTTTGTCACACACGGATCAGAGACCTAGCAGCAGCCATATTGCTTCCCACCCCTTTGACTGAGTCCCTGGAATGCCCAGTGAAAATATGCGTCCACTGAACAATTCTAGACTGCCTTTGCATCTCTCATGGTCACTAAACGGCTCCTCAGTGGTACATTGGAAGAGCAGATGCCCCTGACAATACTGCCTGGGGTTGGGGGGACAAGATACTCTTGTTACAAAGGAACACTGAGATGATCAGAAAGCCGGAGCCAGGAACCATCCTATAGTTTGGCAGCTTTTCCTTAAGAGAGTCAAGAGCTTTGATTCATTCTAAATTAGACTCTTCCTCAGTCACTCTGTGTGAGTGTGTGGATAGAGAGAGAGAAAGTACATGGGTGTGTACCTATATGGGTAGGAAAAAGCAGGGAGAGGCGGCAGGGAGCAGAGACAGGCACTAGGGAAAGACACCCATGGGGAATGGGGAGCAAGTGGGTTGGGGGAGGAAGAGCCAAAAAAGGGACAGAAGGAAAGAAAGAGGGGGAGGGGAAGAGCCCACAGGCCCCAGGGAAAGGGGTTGGAGGAGGTGCAGAGGAAGAGAATAGAAAAGAATGAGACAGAGAGAGGGAGAAGATGAAGGGGGAATAAAAATCATAGGGAGAAGAAGGGATAAAAAAATGGCTCAAGGGGAGGAGAGAGCAAGACAAGACACCACGTTAGTGGAGCCTGTTGTAATAATTTGGGCCTCATACGCCTACCCCGATTGTAAGCTTAACTTTGGGTAAGTGGATAAAAACTTGATCAAATGTTCCAATAACTCATAACAGGGAACGTTGAGGAAAGGGAGACAGACTGAATGAGCCCAAACAGAAAGGCCAACTAGTAACTCAAGGACACTGTTAAGATCATGCTTGGTCAACAAGAGAACTGTGGGGCTGGAAATCAAGGGACCAAAACTGGTGTGTCGGAAATGAGGTCTAATTGGTAGACAAAATAATAAGGGGAAGGACTATTCCACCCATCGCTCCCTTTGGTGTCCATTATGAGGGAGCAAACGGACACGCTCCGGCGCCTTGTGGATGTTCTGCAGGACCGGAGGCAGGAGGACAGAGCCCCTCTGCAGTCTATCTCTAACTGCCCCCACCCCCCCGCCACAAAGTCCCGTCCCCCCCTCACCCAAAGTCCCAAGAAGGAGGGGCGGCAGGGGCCGTGAAAACTGTCACTCCACCCCTGCAGACTGCTCAAGTACCAGAAGGCTTTCCTTCCTGCCTCACCCAAGCCCCTGTCCCAGTTTCATCCCCTAACTGTGTAGTTGCTAATAAAAAATATGTTTCTGTTAATTACTGTTTCCGTCATGTACTTTTAGAGGAGAGTGTGTTTGAAGTGGGGAAAGGGAGTTGGTAATTGGAGAGGACAGTCACCTTTACCAGGGTACAGACACGGGGGCAGGTTCAGCAGAAGGTCACACACACATTGCAGTCACTAGGCACCCTGGTCAGTCTGGGAGGTGGTTTTCATGTTCTGGGGGTGGTGGGGGGGCTATGTGACTTTGTGGCGGGGGAGGGCGGTTAGAGATCTTATGCAGCGGTCCTTAGCCTGGATCACAGAGCCACGCAGCAGGGGATCTGTAACCGTCCTCCCCCGCCACAAAGTCACATAGCCCCCACACACAGAGTCCCGAAAAGCGGGGGTGACAGGTGAAACAACCAGTCCACCACTACGGACCACTCTAGAAGCAGGAACCTGTCATTACTCTAGTTTAGAAGCGTTCTTTCCATCACTACGCCCGCTCCCCACCACTGTCTGCGTCCCAGTTTCAACAATTTACCACGAAATCCATAATAAAGAAAACGGTGTTAATTAACAAAGTTCCATTTATTTTATTTTTAAACGTGTGTTGGAAGGGGGGAACAGGGTGAACGGGGTATATAACTGCAGAGGATAGTCAACATTAAGTGGGTAAAGAAACAGGGGCAGGTTCAGCTTCTCTTTAAACAAACTTAATAGTCACAAGTTACCCTGCTCACTGAGGAACCTAGCTTTCAAAGCCTCCAGGATGCACAGCGCGTCCCCCTGGGCTCTTCTAATCGCCCGGCTGTCTGGCTTGGCGTAATCAGCAGCCAGGCTATTTGCCTCAACCTCCCACCCCGCCATAAAGGTCTCCCCCTTGCTCTCACAGAGATTGTGGAGCACATAGCAAGCTGCAATAACAATGGGGATATTGGTTTCGCTGAGATCAGAGCGAGTCAGTAAGCTTCTCCATCTCCCCTTGAGATGTCCAAAAGCACACTCCACTACCATTCTGCACTTGCTCAGGCGGTAGTTGAAGAGTTCTTTTTCAGTGTCCAGGGTGCCTGTATAGGGCTTCATGAGCCAGGGTATTAGCGGGTAGGCAGGGTCCCCGAGGATCACTATAGGCATCTCCACATCCCCAACAGTTATTTTGTGGTCCGGGAAGTAAATACCTTCCTGCAGCCATCTAAACAGACCAGAGTTCCTGAAAACACGAGCGTCATGAACCTTGCCCGGGCATCTGACGTTGATGTTTGTAAAACATCTCCTATGGTCCACCAGTGCTTGCAGCAACATTGAAAAGTAGCCCTTTCTGTTAATGTACTGGCTGGCCTGGTGGTCCGGTGCCAGGACAGGGATGTGAGTTCCATCTATAGCCCCACCGCAGTTTGGGAATCCCATCGCGGCGAAGCCATCTATGATGACCTGCACGTTTCCCAGGGTCACTACCTTTGACAGCAGTAGCTCAACGATTGCGTTGGCTACTTGCATCACAGCAACCCCCACGGTAGATTTGCCCACGCCAAAGTGGTTCGCGACTGACCGGTAGCTGTCTGACGTTGCAAGCTTCCAGAGGGCTATGGCCACTTGCTTCTGGACAGTCAGGGCTGCTCGCATCCGGGTGCAGGGGACAGCAACTCACAAAGTTCCAGGAAAGTTCCCTTACACATCCGAAAGTTTTGCAGCCACTGTGATTCATCGCAGACCTGCAGCACTATGCGGTCCCACCAGTCCGTGCTTGTTTCCCGGGCCCAGAATCGCCATTCCACAGCATCAACATGACCCATTGCCACCATCATGTTCACAGCACGGGGTGCCATGCTTTGTGAGAGGTCTGTACCCCTCTCAGACTTAATGTCCTCACCGCGCTGCCATAGCCTCCTCGCCCGATTTCTCAGCATCTGACTCTGAAAAAGGTGGATGATATGGTGCGAGGTGTTGACAACGGCCATAACTGCAGCGATGGTCACAGCGGGCTCCATGCTCGCATTGCTGTGGCGTCCGCGCTGTCACTCACCAGAAAAGTGCGCAAAGTGATTGCCCGCCGGCGCTTTCAGGGAGGGAGGGCGGGAGTGACGGTTGAATGACGACAGTTACCCAAAACCACCCTCGACACATTTTTTGCCCCAGCAGGCATTGGAGGCTCGACCCAGAATTCCAATGGGCAGCGGGGACTGCGGGAACTGTGGGATAGCTGCCTACAGTGCACTGCTTCCAATGTCGACGTTTGCCCCGTTAGTGTGGACTCACAAAGTCGAATTACTGTCCTTAGTGTGGATACACACGTTCGACTTTGTAATATCGGTTCCACAAATTCGATTTAAGTAAAATCGAACTACTCTCGTAGTGTAGACATACCCTGAGCAATATTTTTATACTTCTTCCTGGTCATTTGTCCAATCTTCTACTTCTTGTAAGCTTCTTTTTTGTGTTTAAGATCAGCAAGGATTTCACTGTTATTTTCTATTCTTTCTACACATCGGGATGTGTTGTTCCTGCAACCTCAGTAAGGATTCTTTAAAATACAGCCAACTCTCCTGGACTCCTTTCCCCCTTCATGTTATTCTCCCAGGGGATCCTGCCCATCAGTTCCCTGAGGGAGGCAAAGTCTGCTTTTCTGAAGTCTAGGGTCCGTATTCTGCTGCTCTCCTTTCTTCCTTGTGTCAGGATTCTGAACTCGACCATCTCATGGTTACTGCCTCCCAGGTTCCCATCCACTTTTGCTTCCCTACTAATTCTTCCCGGTTTGTGAACAGCAGGTCAAGAAGAGCTCTGCCCCTAGTTTGTTCCTCCAGCACTTGCACCAGAAAATTCTCCCCTACACTTCCCAAAAACGTCCTGGATTGTCTGTGCACCGCTGTATTGCTCTCCCAGCAGATATCAGGGTGATTGACGTCTCCCATGAGAACCAGGGCCTGCGATCCAGCAACTTCTGTTAGTTGCCAGAAGAAAGCCTCATCCACCTCATCCCCCTGGTCTGCTGGTCTATAGCAGACTCCCACCACGACATCACTCTTGTTGCTCACACTTCTAAACTTAATCCAGAGACTCTCAGGTTTTTCTGCAGTTTCATACCGGAATTCTGAGCAGTCATACTGCTCTCTTACTTACAATGCAACTCCCCACCCTTTTCTGCCCTGCCTGTCCTTCCTGAACAGTCCTTCCTTTACTATGTCTCTACAATTCCCCTCATCCTCTCCAGCCCACCTGCTCCAGGCCTTGATCACCCATCCCATTAACTCTGCCCTCCCCCCACATCTCCTCTCATTCCCCTTTAGAGCTCGCTGTAAAATCATCTAACCCATCAGACCAGCCTATTCTGATCCCTCCCCTGGCTCCCTCGCAGGTCCTACGCTAGAGCTAGCAAATTCCCTCAAAATGCATCTCTCAGGCCATCCAAATCAGGTTCAAATTCAGCAAATCCTTTCAGCCACACACAAAAAGGGAATGTTTTGTTTTAAAAGTCAAACCAGTCTGATTGGACCATTCCACAGCAAAATGTTGTCACTTTTCATTTTGAAATTGAGGCAACTTTAAAAAAAGTGGGGGGAGGGTTGAAAAACACCCACAAACAACGTGAAATGAAAAACCAAAACAATTTTGTTTTAGGCCAAACCGAACCAATATTTATTTTTTTTTGTATTTCTCCAACTGGCCCCCAAACTGAAAAGTCACTGATTTGCTCAGCTCCATTCAGCACCCAAGTGCGGCTCCTTGTTGAGTCTTTGCAAACTTCTTCCCCACCTAGCTCTCTGGGCTCATTCCCCCGCCACTCTCCCAGCCATTCCCTTTGTGTCCTTCCCTGGCTCTCCCTTGCCAACCCCCTGCCATGCTGCTCCTCAGGCTCCCTTTCTCCTGCCCCAAACTTCCCTCTTTTCCTTCAAGTTCCTGCGTAAACAAGATCCTGCTCAGGAGAATGGGAAATCAAATAAACCAAGCAAGAGATTCGCTGCTCTTTGGGGTCAGGCCTGTGCCCTCCCCTGTATTGTACAGCCCCCAGCATGCTGTTGGGACTCAATAAATACCCACGGGTCCTGCGCTCTGACTGCCTTTGATTGCAGACTTTAGGAATGGGATTTAGTGTCTGTGTGTATCCTTAGGAAAGAATCTTCTCAGCCCTTTTATTCTCTCAGCCCAGGGCACCGATGCAGCTGTGGCTGAACTAACAATTGGAGCGCCTCACGCTGAGATGGACGGCCAGTCCAATCTCATGCTTCAGGGATTCCATGGTCACTGAGGGGTGAGGAAGGAATTTTTTACCCATATGTCAGAGAATAGCAAAGCTGGCCAGGTGCATTGTGGGGATTTCACCTTCCCCTTTGCTGATGCAAGAGGCAAGATACTGGAGTGGACTGACACAAAATGATTTTGCACCTTGTGGTCGAATCTCCTTTTCTCATGACACATTATACAAACAGGGTTTGTGGGGAGGCCCCGGGGCTCCCTTGGATTAAAATTCCCAACAAAAGCCAAGAGCAATCCTCCCTTAATCCAATCTGGGGGATGCAAACCCCAAGGGCCCTAGCCAGACAGCCCCAGCCCACCTTGTCTCTGTGATGTCAGCAGTGGCCCTGTGACACGAAGGGGGCAGGCAGCCTGTGGCTCAGTGTGCTCTGGGAGCTGGAGGAGGGAGCACACGGCTGTCTGGGCTCTGCTTTTCAGACAGTTGGGAGCGTTTTTTGGAGCGCATAGCACCTGTTTACACAGAACTCGTGGAGGAATCCACATCCTCACTGTCATCTGTGATTATATGTGAGACATCAAAATTCTTCTGTGGCTCGACCATCCCAGCACAGGGGTGAGGGACCTTTCCTAGTGTATCCTCAGGGTTAGGAAAAAGAAGTACGAAATTATACCAAGCTCTGAGAATCAGCCTTTCTTTAGGTAAATATCTAAAAAGCAAAAATGGAAAACAAGTTTAAAATCAGATTTCCTGTGCTTGCTGATTTAAATCACAATGAAAATCATTGATTTGACTCGCTCTGATTTAAACCAGTCCATACTGCCGTGAACTTGGTGTGGGGTGGAAAGGGGTAATTTTAAATTGTGTTGGATGTCAAGTAATTTTATCCCAAAACTTAGTATAAATATTTAGTTTAGAGAAACAAGAAATGCTAGGCTAGTTCTTACTCTCTCTTTTTCTGACAATTCAGGGTGTGACTCCACTATTTTAGTCACAGGGGCTCTTTTACATACCTTAGAGGACACTGTGATTAAAGCCAAGCAAAATAATCACTGTTATTAACCATGGCTATTTAAAGAAAAGAAAACACTAAACAAAACAACAAAAGACAGTACACAAATGATAACAGGCTGATTTCTGTCCAGTCTCATCTGTATGCTTCTCTCTGGAGAGCTAACAGATTACACCTTTGTGAGCAGGCTTGCCTTTGATGGGGTACTTTTCTTTTGGTAAATTGAAACCAGGTCTTATTTCCCAAAATTATTGTGAGTCATAGATACTAAGACTGTTTATGGATGGGCAACATAATTTTAAGAGCAGGCGGATCCTATTAATAACTAGACTGTTTATATAGATGGGCAAAGTAAGCAATTTTAACTCAATCCTCTGAAATAGAAGAAAGTAGTTAAATTACTTAGTTAGAAGAAACCATTTAAGGAGCTGGCTTGAGACTGGCCAATTAACAAAATATTTAGAATCTTAAATTCAGTTAAATCCCACTATTTCTCCGTTTCCCAATGATTAGCCTTTGTCTCTTTCCCAAATGCATGGTCTAAGCATTTAGTGGTTAACAGGAGAAACTGTTAACATCTTAAATTACAACAGCATTTCCATATCACAACAAAACTGTTGCAAGAGTTTATAACTCTAATCCCTTGGCAGGGTTTTAGTTAACTTCTCTTACCAGCACATGCTGAAGTTTTGGGGAGGTTTCCTTGGGCTGGTTTCTTCCCAAGTCTTCTCTCTTCCGTCTGTGTCAGCTTGCTTGTAGAGAGGGAGAGGATGAGTTGAGTTTGAGCAGGGTAGCAGAGCGTGTGCAGGGTGCTCACTTAGAGTTTTTATACTCGTCTCTTCCCTATTTCTGTGCAATTTTAGAAAAACACACCTCTCTCGCCCTTTCATTGGCTCCGTACATTCCTGGAGCCTCTTCATCTTATGGACAGGTCGTTTGTTAATGTGTATATGTGTTAGGGTTGTACGTCTTTCTTGACAGTTATATTTCCTTTGTTTTTGTTGGAGAGATTCTCAGAACATCTTCAAATTTAGTCTTTTAACTCTTAACTTATTCAGTTCATTTTCTGAGGTATTTCTTCAGCTTCATTAGGGTTCAACAGGAAATGAAATTCTGTTTTTAAAAAGTCCAAACCTGTGGTTTATGTACAGGTTTTTAGTTCTCGAAGCAGTCTTTTAAAATTAAATCATTCTTAACGAGTCTTTAGCTTAAATACGATTGAAGAAGTTGTTGATTCTCTAGAACAATTGTTGATGATGATTCTTCTTATCTTTCTGAGTTGGGGGAAGGAGTGGCTAGAGCTCTGCCAGTAACTAATTACTTCCCCATTAATATAATAAATAGTCTAAACTTAAATGGCTTCTTATAATCAGCTGAGCAAGGTCATTAGATTTCATGTTAGTACATAATGCCTTTTACCACATGTAGTAATGTATTAGAAAACCAATTAGATACTTTGCATTCAGTTAAAATATTTTGCAAATATTCAAATATACCCTCCAAAACAGTTTGCCATTTCAATATTTTAGAAATCAACTAAGGTTTTCTACAAAACTTTTTCTCAACTACACACATTCTTCTCTAAAGTTTTAAGGACACAAGCAGAAGGTTTTCTTGCAAAGAGGGGCTGGTAGAGCCCACTTTACAGCCTAGATTTATTGATCTAACACATCCCTACATTCATTTTGGAATATCCAACATAAATAACATCCTCACCTTCTCCTACAGGGCCAGATCTTTCCTAAAACATTTCTCTTTATAACATTTCTTTTATTGAGATAAAGGATTAGATCTATAATAAACTGGCAGCTTATAGAAGAGGAAGTGTTCTGCTGTGGATAAAACACTCTTTTGGTTGGTTTGACTCTTGACCCAAGCGGTCTGTTATAGCAATTAAATTTCTCTTAAATATTTTGTGCAAAGCACAAATGCCAATAATCAACACATATATTAAACATAGCACAGAAAGAAACTAGTATAAAAGTTAAAGCAGATTAAAATGAGCACAGCTGCCTTTTAAAGTTTGTACAGACACTCTTGGGGGACATAAACAGTTTTGTGGTCAAGGAGATGTTATTTTCCGGACATTTGCATGTTTCTGGATGACAGAAAGCTGAAGACTTCTGCAATGTCTTTGATTAGCGTGAACATTTTATAACCTAGCTAACTAAAACTGGGCTACTGTTCTATTTTCAAGCCTCCTGGTGACAATATACTTATAGTTATGTTTGAATGTTCAGTAAAGGCACAAACATGTTTATAATGACCTAACATTATAAAACGAAGTGATAATAATGCTATTCATAAAATTTTACATCAATATTGAGGTCTCACCACCTCATAGCGGTCTTGTCTCTCCAGCCAGGTAGGCAGCAAAAGAACTACGCCTGGGTCCCTTTGGCCCACCTAGAACCGTGTGTGAGTATGGTGGGGTCTGTGTCATGGGAAGGAAGCCCCAGGGACTCATTCATGTTGGTTCTTGTCTTAGGAGCCGATATGGATCTTTACGACCACCTCCGCCGACTGCTGGTCCGGTCTGGAGGTGAGTAGGAATTCTCCCCAGAAATGGACCCTCCTCTCCCCCCATTGCTGTCCTGTACAGAGCTACCTGCAGGGGACCACTGGGAATCTGCATGGAATCTCCATGTGCTTGGGAGTCAGGGTCTCCTGATGGAGGAGGTTTGTTTTCTCCAAGGTTCCTTGCAGCATTTTAGCTTTATTTAAACCCCCAGACATTTCTAGCCCTTCTGGACTGGCAGGGAATTCTCTGGTGGGACCCCAATGCAGCACTGCCATCCCGGCCTTGTCTGCACTCTCCTTGTCTCCTGAGGGAGATCTGTTATTAACTAGAGAAGCGGGGACAAGCAGAGCTGGGGAAGTCCGGGTCTCTTGGGCTAAAATCTCTAATGGAATCCTGCTGGTTAGGGAAAAATTTGGGGCAGATTCTCCTCAAATTTCCCCCTGGCCCCTATTGCCCCTCCCCATGTTATCTCAGCTCCCTACCTGTGGGGTGAGGTGTTTGTCAAATGCCTTGGCGATGGGTGTGCAATATAAATGCTCTGGGCTGTGACTGGTGGAAGTCTCTCTCCAGAGGTGCCCTGCAGTGTGATTAGTTCCCCACACATATGTATTGTCTACCTCACCCCCCTGGGATTTCTATCAGTGACCAGGAAAGGAGGAAATGACCCCTACCCCTTTGCACTTATCCACAGCCACAGACCAGGGGAAGGAGGATACAGCAACAACTGGGTGTTGCAGCTCTTCCCTGTCTGGGCCTGCTTCAGGTAAGTAGGAAACAGGGGTACCGACTCCTCAGATTCACCCCTTTTCCTGCATAACCTTCTGTAACCTTCATGTTGAAATGTTTCCAATTCATAGTAAGTTGTTACAGATAAGGCTGCAACAAAACCCAGGTTCAAGCCACTAGGTCAGTTACAGAAAATGTATTTAGGCGACACTATGAATGATAAAACCAAACTTCATTCCAAAATAAAACGATTAGTTAAGCAAACAGGTGCGCAATTACCACCTACACTGTCAACACTAACTGTTGTATTGTGGATCAATGCGGGATCAGTCCACTGACAACAGCGTGAAGTACAGCCTTAGAACCCTGGGACAAAACGGTACCGTTGGGGCGTTAATTGGAGCGCTCACCGAATTAACAAAACAACTCCCAGGAGAAGCCATTCTCATACTATTGAACGTGCAACTGCCCCTTACACTAATTATATTTCCATCGCCTCCTTATTGACTCTTTACATTACACGTGGTGTACATTAACATCTGCACCAATATCCTTCCCATACTATATTAGTATAGATAACATTTTAATAAAACAGTCACAATTCTCAAAAACACTCATTAAAAGCCCTGCTTAAGCCAGTTATAACCAAAACCTAACAGTAGCATAATCCCGGGCCATGTCCTTGCTAACTCTTACTTTCCCATAACAGGATCTCCAACTTATGGCTAACTTTCCTCACACTAACAACTTCAGTTTTCTAAACTCTTCTACACTTAAGCTAACTTAGGCCCCAGACCTATTTTCTACTTATTTCTTAACCTAAACCATCCCATAGGTAGGCCAAATTCACAGCCATGAAAAAGTCATGGACCATGAAATCAGACCTCCCCCATGAAATCTAGCTATTGGGGAAGGGCAGGCTACTGCCATGCCCCTGACTCCAGCTGCTAGTCCCCTCTGGGCTGGGGAGGGACGGAACTGGCACTTCCCTTGCACAGCCGCCCTCGCCGGGGAGATCAGACCCCCCTCTGGGTACATACCCCAGTTGCTCGGAAGGCAGCGCAGAAGTGAGGGTTGCAATCCCACAACCCGCCTACAACAGTTTTGCGACTCCTCCGCAACTCCCTTTTGGGGCAGAACCCCCACTACAACATTGTGACATTTCAGATGTAAACATCTGAAAACCTGAAATTGGGTTTCAAATCCTATGGCCACGAAATTGATCAGAATGGACCGTACATTTGGTAGGGCGCTACCTATAGGCTATACCTGCTCTTTGCCAACTCCCTCCAGTGGGTCAGCCCCCTCCTTCCCATTACTGAGGTTCTGCTTGTGCCTGGCATTCGACTTTTCCAGAGGCCTTGTGGTCTGCACTGCCTGAATGAGGAGGGCTCTTGGAGTCTCCATCTCCCTGCGGTTCTCCCTCCCCAAGCACTGCACGCGCTAGATTTCTAAATCCTCAAAGCTGTGTTTGCTGCAAACTAGTCCCCACCCCCTGCACTGCTGAGACCCCATTGTGTACTGTGTGGAAGTCGGGGGCTGTGATTGTTGGCCCCAACCTGTGACAGTGAGAAGGAGAGCTGGGGTGGCTTTGCCTCTGTTTAGACAATCGCTCCTTTCTGGGTCACACAGGTGTTCTCTGTAACTGAGAAAGTTCTTTGGTGACCCAGGTGTGACTGTATTTGTTACTCAGTGAAATCAGGTTCATTGAAGTGTCACAAGAGGACTGGAACCTGCTGCTTTGGGTACAGAAAACTCCCTTCCCCTCAGCACTATCATTCACAACATTCCCCTGGCGGTTGAACCAGAGACCTTTAATGGAGAAATTTAACCCTTCTCTTCTATTGACAGACACAGCAGTGCAGGAGACTGCAGTGTCAGCCAGAGATGGCAACCCACCTGTCACAGAGTCTCCTGGTCCAGGTAGGCAGAAAGCGGCATGATACACAGCCAGAATTCCTTTCCAAGGCCAAAGTTGCTGTTCATCTGCACTGTCTTTTACAGAATCAACATAATGTTTAGTATCGGGGGCAGCCATGTTAGTCTGTATCCACAAAAACAACAAGGAGTCCGGTGACACCGTAAAGACTAACAGATTTATTTAGGCATAAGCTTTCGTGGGTAAAAAAACACTTCTTCAGATGCCCAGAGTGAAAATTACAGATGCAGGCATTATATAATGACACATAAACTAACATAATGTTTAGTTCTAGCTTGTGCAAAGAGTATACTTCCCATGGGATCCTTCGGGGTGAACAGTGGTATATTAACGCAGGGTGCTATATTAGAGAATCACAACAGTTATTATGAGAGTAAACGTCTCATTAGCCTCAAAATTCAGAAGGATGTCCACAACTTTAAACTAGCTTTGACGGGGACAGGTGAGCAAAGCCCACAGGTAAGTGGAGAACATGGAGACCTGGGAGATGGGTCAGAAATAGGAGGGAGCGTGGGCTATAATGGCAGAGAGAAAGGAGGGTCAGGGCAAAACTGGGAGGCAAGATCAAATCAGTATCTTAGATGCCTATCTACAAATGAGAGAAGTATGGCTAACAAGCAGGAAGAACTGGCAGTGCTAATAAATAAATACAACTATGACATTGTTGGCATCACCGAAACTTGGTGGGATAATACACATGATTGGAATGTTGGTATGGATGGGTACAGCTTGCTCAGGAAGGATAGACAGGGGAAGGAAGGGGGAAAAGGGAGGAGGTGTTGCCTTGTATATTAAAAATGTACACACTTGGACTGAGGTGGAGACGGATATAGGAGACAGAAGTGTTGAGAGTCTCTGGGTTAGGCTAAAAGGGGTAAAAAACATGGGTGATGTCATCCTAGGGGTCTACTACCGGCCACCTAACCAGGTGGAAGAGGTGGATGTGGCTTTTTTTAAACAACTAACAAAATCATCCAAAGCCCAAGATCTTCAACTATCCAGATATATGTTGGGAAATTAACACAACAGGGCACAGACTATCTAATAAGTTCTTGGACTGCATTGCAGTCAACTTTTTATTTTGGAAGGTTGAAAAAGCTACCGGGGGGAAGCTGTTCTAGATTTGATTTTAACAAATAGGGAGGAACTCGTTGAGAATTTGAAAGTGGAAGGTAGCTCGGGTGAAAGTGATCATGAAATCATAAAAAGAAGAACAGGAGTACTTGTGGCACCTTAGAGACTAACTAATTTATTAGAGCATAAGCTTTCGTGGACTACAGCCCACTTCTGTAGTCCACGAAAGCTTATGCTCTAATAAATTAGTTAGTCTCTAAGGTGCCACAAGTACTCCTGTTCTTCTTTTTGCGGATACAGACTAACACGGCTGTTACTCTGAAACATGAAATCATAGAGTTCACAATTCAAAGGAAAGGTAGAAGGGACTACAGCAAAATAGAGACAATGGATTTCAGGAAGGCGGATTTTGGTAAGCTCAGAGAGCTGATAGGTAAGGTCCCATGGGAATCAAGACTGAGGGGAAAAATGACCGAGGAGAGTTGGCAGTTTTTCAAAGGGACACTATTAAGGGCCCAAAAGCAAGCTATTCCTCAGGGTAGGAAAGATAGAAAATGTGGCAAAAGACCACCTTGGCTTAACCACGAGATCTTGCATGATCTAAAAAATAAAAAGGAGTCATATAAAAAATGGAAGCTAGGACAAAGTACAAAGGATGAATATAGGCAAACAACACAGGAATGTAGGGGCAAGATTAGAAAGGCAAAGGCACAAAATGAGCTCAAACTAGCTACGGGAATAAAGGGAAACAAGAAGACTTTTTATCAATATATTAGAAGCAAGAGGAAGACCAAAGACAGGGGAAGCCCTCTGCTCAGTGAGGAGGGAGAAACAGTAACAGGAAACTTGGAAATGGCAGAGATGCTTAATGACTTCTTTGTTTCGGTCTTCACCGAGAAGTCTGAAGGAATGCCTAACATAGTGAATGCTAATGGGAAGAGGGTAGATTTAGAAGATAAAATAAAAAAAGAACAAGTTAAAAATCTCTTAGAAAAGTTAGATGCCTGCAAGTCACCAGGGCCTGATGAAATGCATCCTAGAATACTCAAGGAGGTAACAGCGGAGGTATCTGAGCCTCTAGCTATTATCTTTGGAAAATCATGGGAGACAGGAGAGATTCCAGAAGACTGGAAAAGGGCAAACATAGTGCCCATCTACAAAAAGGGAAATAAAAACAACCCAAGAAACTACAGACCAGTTAGTTTAACTTCTGTGGAGTCATAGAATATCAGGGTTGGAAGGGACCTCAGGAGATCATCTAGTCCAACCCCCTGCTCAAAGGGGGACAACTCCCCAGACAGTTTTTTTTTTTAAACTCTAGTTCCCTAAATGGCCCCCTCAAGGATTAAACTCACAACCGTGGGTTTAGCAGGCCAATGCTCAAACCACTGAGGGAGGTATCCCTGTGCCAGGGAAAATAATGGAGCAAGTAATTAAGGAAACCATCTGCAAACACTTGGAAGGTGGTAAGGTGATAGGGAATAGCCAGCATGGATTTATAAAGAACAAATCATTTCAAAGCAATCTGATAGCTTTCTTTGATAGGATGACGAGTCTTGTGAATAAGGGAGAAGCGGTGGATGTGGTATACCTAGACTTTAGTAAGGCATTTGATACGGTCTCGCATGATATTCTTATCGATAAACTAGGCAAATATAACTTAGATGGGGCTACTATAAGGTGGGGGTATAACTGGCTGGATAACCGTACTCAGAGGGTAGTTATTAATGATTCCCAATCCTGCTGGAAAGGTATAACGAGTGGGGTTCCGCAGGGGTCTGTTTTGGGACCGGCTCTGTTCAATATCTTCATCAACGACTTAGATATTGGCATAGAAAGTATGCTTATTAAGTTTGCAGATGATACCAAACTGGGAGGGATTGCAACTGCTTTGGAGGATAGGGTCAAAATTCAAAATGATCTGGACAAGTTGGAGAAATGGTCTGAGGTAAACAGGATGAAGTTTAATAAAGACAAATGCAAAGTACTTCACTTAGGAAGGAACAATCAGTTTCATACATACAGAATGGGAAGAGACTGTCTAGGAAGGAGTATGGCAGAAAGGGATCTAGGGGCTATAGTGGACCACAAGCTAAATATGAGTCAACAATGTGATACTGTTGCAAAAAAAACAAACATGATTCTGGGATGCATTAATAGGTGTATTGTGAGCAAGACACGAGAAGTCATTCTTCCGCTCTACTCTGTGCTGGTTAGGCCCCAATTGGAGTATTGTGTCCAGTTCTGGGCACCGCATTTCAAGAAAGATGTGGAGAAATTGGAGAGGGTCCAGAGAAGAGCAACAAGAATGATTAAAGGCCTAGAGAACATGACCTATGAAGGAAGGCTGAAAGAATTGGGTTTGTTTAGTTTGGAAAAGAGAAGACTGAGAAGGGACATGATAGCAGTCTTCAGGTATCTAAAAGGGTGTCATAAGGAGGTGGGAGAAAACTTGTTCATCTTAACCTCTAAGGATAGAACAAGAAGTAATGGGCTTAAACTGCAGCAAGGGAGGTTTAGGTTGGACATTAGGAAAAAGTTCCTAACTGTCAGGGTGGTTAAACACTGGAATAAATTGCCTAGGGAGGTTGTGGAATCTCCATCTCTGGAGATATTTAAAAGTAGGTTAGATAAATGTCTATCAGGGATGATCTAGTCAGTATTTGGTTCTGCCATGAGGGCAGGGGACTGGACTCGATGACCTCTCGAGGTCCCTTCCAGTCCTAGAGTCTATGAATCTATCAAAAACTGCTTATTAACTCGTGTGCACGGTTGCAGCAATTAGCTAAGCAGTTGCAGTGACTGCTTGTGCAAACGATCATTGTGATCTGTAACTGGCTGACTGTGAGCTAAGCGACCACGGCTGTGGTTGGAACTGTGGGTGCTACGGAGCACACACATTCCATTCCTGGAAACAGACACCAATGCATTTTTCGTCACTGAGATGCCCACGTTTTTCATATGTATATTACAAATGGCTTTGTGAGTCATGATCAGATTCTGTCTCAAGCACTGCTGGTTTGGTGGCTGTGCAGTGAGGTGGGCCAGAATAGGTAACTTCTTGGTCAGAACATACCTCATAAACTCAAATACCTCATGGAACCAAATGCTGTAGGTGATAGAGCCGCCTTGCTGAATCCCAAGGAAGAGGAGAGGTACCACAAAGATTTTATCCCCAAGGAAGGGGGATCCCACATTTCAGTGCTGCAGCTCTGTACAGCTACCTCCATCCGAGCCTTGCAATGTCTCTGTCTCCTTGGGGTTCTCCATCTCATGTGTTACGTCCTTCTGGCTGAGGGGGACTCAATGGAATCCCCTTCAAATCCCCTAGTCAAGCAGAGAGCCTCCCCATGTAAATGGAAGTTCCCCCCACCTGGAGCAATTCCAGCCATCTTGGGAGCCGCAGACCAGCACAGAGAATTGAGCCTGGGTCTCATTCCACATGGCAATGCAGGGCACCGGGCACCAGAGCACTGGCTTGGCCTCCCAAGAGTGAGGTGTGAATGTTCTGAGGTCTGTGCAGTAGAAGAGAAACTCCTGTGATCTGTTTACATTGGTTCTTGTCTAGGAGTCAATCTGGGGTTTTTGGACCGTCTCTGCCAAAGACTGATTCAGACTATTGGTGAGTAGGAATTCTGCCCAGAAGCATCCCCCACGATACAGATTTACCCCAGTTCCTCTCTGATTCCTATTGCCCTTACATAGAATCAGTCCCATGACACCTCACCCCACCACTGCCCTTCTGAATTACAGGATGGACACCTTTCCAAACGGACAGGACAAATCTGGACTCCAGCCAGCCAGGCCCCACTGACTCTTCTGTCCCAGGTAGGAGTCAACAGCCTTTCGCTGTGACAAATCACCACATGTCTATTTCTGTCCCATCAGGAAGTTCCATCCCAGTGCACACGGGATCATTCAGTGCCTCAGTTTTCCTAGCTTCATAATGGGGCTAACAAGACTGACAATCTTCACTGGGGTCTGGAAGGTGTGGGTAATGTTTGTAAAGGGACTGGAAGAGGAAATGCCCAATCTCAATGTTAAGTAACATGACACTGTCTGGGCAGTGATTGGTGGAAATCCCTCGCCAGGGGTTCCATAAGGTGCAGACAGTTCCCACACAGTTGTATGTCCCTGTCGCCCCCAGGGCATTCTATTAGTGACCTTGATTGTGGGAAATTAACCCAGCATCTGCCTGTATCCACAGACACAGAGGAGCAGAAGGCGGCCCAAAAACAAGACCCGGCGCCACAAACCCTGGCTGCAGGAATGGGCAGCCACTGCAGCACTTTCTGTGCTGAACCTCCTGATCCAGGTAGGCCCATGCCCAGTATTGAGTGCCAGGAATAAAGCCGGGGAAAGTAGCCACAGTGACAGCCAAACCCCAGTGCTGAGAGGGCAAGAAGAGACTCCACCCAGGCTCTGTGCCCTGCTCTGCACATGCCCATAAGCCACTGCCCTCTGCTCCACCTTACACGCCAGCCTCCGTGCCATCCCACACTGGGCTAAAGCCCTGCTGCCATAGGGCAGCACTGGAATCATCACTGGGCAGCCTGGGTGCCAGTAAAGGGGGAACTGACCCACCAGGCAGCTCCCTCTACCAGCTCAGCTCCCCAGTGGCTCTTCATAAGAATATAAGAATGGCCATGCTGGGTCAGACCAATGGTCCATCTAGCCCGGTACCCTGTCTTCTGACAGTGGTCAATGCCAGGTGCTTCAGAGGAATGAACAGAACAGAGCAATTATCAAGGGATCCATCATCCCCTGTCATCCAGTTCCAACTTCTGGCCATCAGAGGTTTAGGGACACCCAGAGCATGGGATTGCATCTCTGACCATCTTGGCTAATAGCCATTAATGGACCTATCCTCCTTGAATTTATCTAGTTCTTTTTAAACCCAATTATACTTTTGGCCTTCACAACATCCCCTGGCAATGAGTTCCATAGGTTGATTGTGCATTGTGTGAAGAAATACTTCCCTTTGTTTGTTTTAAATCCACTGCCTATTAATTTCATTGGCTGACCCCTGGTTCATGTGTTCGGTCAAGGGGTAAATAACACTTCCCTAGTCATTTTATGATATTATCGATCTTATTATCTATCCCTTTCCTAATGATTCCCAACATTCTGTTAGCTCTTTTGACTGCCGCTGCACATTGAGTGGATGTTTACGGAGAGCTATCCGCAATGACTCCAAGATCTCGTTCTTGAGTGGTAACAGCTAATTTAGACCCCGTCATTTTGTATGTGGGATTATGTTTTCCAATGTGCATTACTTTGCACTCATCGACACTGAATTTCATCTGCCATTTTGTTGCCCAGTCATCCAGTTTAGTGAGATCTCTTTGTAACTCTTTCCAGTTTACCTGGGACTTAACAATGGTGAGTAATTTTGTATCATCCACCTATTTTGCCACCTCCTTATTTTACCCCTGAACAGCAAAGGCCCCAGTACAGATTTTTGGGGACCCCACTATTTACCTCCTTGTGAAAACCGAAAATGTATTCTTACCCTGTCTTTTAACCAGCTACAGTCCATGAGAGGACCTTCCCTCTAATCCCATGGCTGCTTACTTTGCTTAAGAGCAACCTTAGTTTCCTGCTGTTCATTTTAGGCACCAAGCAAAAGGCCTATTTGTCACCCAGGGGACAGCTCGCCCCAATCAGCGAGGAGGAGGAAACGCCAAGGAAGACCAGCGTGAGTGAGGAGAGAGCGGGAAATCCACAGCACACTGGGGAAGTGCCCATGGCACAGATGGTACAAGGTTCCCTCCATCACCAACTCAGCCTGGACTCCCGCCCCCTACTGCCTTTCCCACGACACACTGACCCTCTAAGACTCTGACTCCCTTTCCTCATCTCTTGCTCCCAGATTCACTGCCATTCTCTGGCCCTAGAGAACATGCTCTGACCCCCCCTTGCCAGGGCAGGTGTTGCAGACGGGAGGAGAGAGGCGACTCCATTCCCAGCACTTGCCCCTGCTTTCTTTCTTCTTTGCTGGCTGGTCAGCAATGGGCTGCATTAGGGAACCAGGGAGAGAAATAATCCTGAGCTTCACCTCTCCCCAGAGTGTCCCGCGCACTCACCTCTCCCTGGGCCCGGGGCAGGGTTAGCTGTTAGCCCAGTTACACCTGTGGAGAGCAAGGCTCCGGGAGGGGAAGTGGCTGGCCCAAGGCCAGAAAGCAGGAGTGTACATCCCTGGTACACTCTGGAAGTGACCATTGTAGGAGGTGAGCAGGCAGAGACAATGGGCCAGATCCTTGGCCCCTGGTAAGGCCGCATGAAGGGACATTAAGCTCTCCCTTCCAAGCTCCCGCGTGCTTTCCTCAGCCCAGCACGGGGGCAGGGAGGAGCCCTTGGATGCTGTCTCCCCATCCCTGACATGTCTGCGTGGGTCTCTAGACTGTCAGCCCTTCAGGACAGACATTGTCTCTGTCTGCGTTGTGCTGCACCCAGTGCAACAGGGCCTGATCCTGACTGGAGCCTGTGGGCGCTGCCATAACATCAGTAGTGATAAGTAATCAGGGCAGGCCCCGCTCTTCCAAACCGGGCCCCGCCATCCCTGCCATCCTCTCAGCACACACCACCCCAGCTGGCGCCCGGTACAACTATCCTGTTGAACCAACCCTAAGTGATACTAGGCTAGTGCAAACCAAGGGGTCAAATGCCCCTCCCAGAGAAGGGAGAGCCCGGCACCAGCTGGAAGCTGTTCTCCACCAGGCCATAACTTTATTCCTTCCAAGTCTGGGTAGTGGTAACCCAGCTGCTGATGGAGACTCTACACATTGGGGCTTGTCTGCCTGACACGTCATCGCCATGCCCTGCGTCTTTTTTCTTGCACAGGGCCTTGCTTGCGTGAGGGACATGGATGAGGCTGCCCTGAGGAAGGACATTGGCACCCTCTTCCCAGCACTCCACTCCATGGTAAGAGATGCTGGGATCACTCAGGCAAAATCCCGGGGCCTGTTGGCTTAAACTGGGTAGGCTGTGGGAAGAGCTGTCCCTGCCTCATCCTGTTCCCATTGGGGGATGGATCCTAGAGAACTCTCCTTTGGTTTCTTTTCCTCCCACTCACCCCACCCCCTTTGACCGGGAACATCAGCATCCCGCACCTTGTTCCAACGCTCCACATCTTCGGTTCCTGACCCGTCAAACTCTGCTTCTACATGAGCCATGGCCCCCGAAGCCTCGGCGTCACTCATAGACTGATCCAGCTTGCTGGCCTGTTCTTTAGATGGGAATTAGAATCTGCCTCTCCACCCTCACCCCTTCACTCTGCCATCCGAGGGCTTGGCCTGAGAGACACTTGATCTAGTTTGCCTTTGCTGGTGTTGCTTTCTTCCCCTAGGTGTGTCATCTCCCCAGAGAGGCCCTGGAGGAGCGGAGAGAGGCCCTGGACTCTCTGATCCATCTGGGTAAGAAACCCATTCACCTTTCCCAGAGAAGGAGATTTCCCAGAGCCTGCGGAATTTCAGAGCCCAGGCATAGAACTGTATTCCCTTCCCCTTTATGATTCACTCACCCCAGTCTGATTCACTCCTCTTCCTGCAGCTCGCTTGTTCCTGGTGGAGCTGCTTGTGTTCCTGTTCAGGAGGCTGAACAAGGACGAGGAAGAGGAGACCTGTGCCAGTCTCTTCATTCTGGACCGGATAGTCCAATCCAACAGTAAGTGACCCCACAGCGAGGCCTTGTCTTTTGATGTCTTATGGCCTCTTGTGCAGTTAGCAGCGCTTAGCACTGGGCCTCATGGGGGTCATTTATACCTGTCTGCAGTAGATAATCCAAGTCCTGCAGCCAGGGCCGTAGCAACAAAGAACGTGGCCCCCTCCGAACGGTGGCCCCCTCCGAACAGATGTCCGGGCGGAGCCCCTTACAATGCAGAAACTGGAATGTGGTATTTATTTTGCCACTTTTAGGGGCCCCCTTCCTTGCAGGGCCCCCTCCGGTCGGAGGGTACGGAGAGCGCTCGCTACGCCTCTGCCTGCAGCCCCTCAGCCGATGCTGCGGCAATGAGAGAGGACAGTCACTGCTGGAACTGCAAGCGTGGGCAGATGCAGCTGGTTACCCATGGGGGTAACCTGCCAGGAGGGTCATGTAGGGACATTGAGGTTGCTCTAAGGTTCCTGAGATCTCAGGTCCCTGCACACCCCAGTTTAACATCAACCCTGCCGAGCCGTGTGTCTGTGTCTCTTACAGTTTCCGAAATGACGCACAATACCGAGAAGCTGTTCATAGCCCTGGGTCCACTCCTGCAGAGCACAAGCATACGGGTGAGTCTGGAACCATGGCCAACGCGGCCAAAGCTAGTGAATGTCTGCCTGCCAGTGCAGAGCCTGCCGGGACCCTGTGCATCGAAACACATGACCCATCAGTGCTCCATAGTGTAGGGCAGAAGGTGGGGGAGAGAATCCCTGCAGGGCTCCGGCTGCATTGTCATCTCTGGGCTGCCTAGCAGTATTTCACCAAAGGATCCCAGCCTGGACTGGGAGGGGACAAGGTCCCTCCACACTGTGTGCAAATCATTTCTGTTTCTCTCTGGGTCTGGCAGGTCAGAGAAGCCCTTGCTTATTTTATAAGGACAATGGGGGCGCATGGGCTCTTGGAGAAATCTGCCTCAAGACCCTTAATTGACTTCTTGGTGCGTCAGTGCACCCTGACCCTCGACAGCACGGTAAGAATCTGCAGAGACCTTGGTGACGGGAGTCCGTGAACAGGGCAGAACATGGGGTCAAGGGATAGGGAAGGGGGGAAGTTGCAGATGGGGATGGGCAGGTGATGGGCAGCAAATAGGACTTGGGAAGCAGATGGAACTGGGGACGGCACCCTCCGTCTACTGATGGAAGATGATGACAAATAGAAGACAGTGTTTTTTCCTCCCAGCCCATTCTCTCTGATCCCTCTCCCAGTTGCTATCCGGGCTCTGTCCCTCGCGCAGGGAGGGCAGGACCCCTGGCTTCCTCCTTCTCTCGTCTCACTGTGATCATCCACCTTAGGAGACTAAGCCATGATGGATCTGGTTTTCACCAGGCAGAGGGGTGGAGCCTAGAACTGGCTCCACACAGACCCTGGGCTGGTTATGGCACAGTCACAGCCAGGGTTCCGCCTTTTCTCTTCAAGCCCCATTTTCACCCCCTGCCATGCCCACTAGAGGTACCGTGCCACGAAGTTCTCCACCGAATCTAAATCTCCCTGGTGTCTCCCTTACTTCTCACCATCAGGAGGAAGCAGACGGGAGGCGCACTATGGAGCTCGAGGTCCGCCAGCTCTGCTCCAGCACCCTGCAGTCCCTGGCTGACTCCCCCAGAATGGCCAATGTAAGTGACCCTGCCCCTCTCCAGTGGACACAGGCCTCTCTGGGTCTGAGCTTTTCGATGAGACAGGCCCCAACCAGACTTATTTATCTGAGCCTCCCCGCTCCAGAACATCATGGGGTTGGTTAAAATGGACCCCGGATCCGAGCTAGACCTGGGTCTTTGGAACAGGGAACACTCACCGGCTGAGTGCCCCTGCACGCCAGCGTTTGGTGTCAAAGGGGCTTTTCCGCTCGAGTATCCCCTGTGGTCAGTCATGCTGGTTCTGCAGCTTCCATAGCTCAGTCCCTCTTCATTGGTTCTTCTGTTAACTTTTCCCTGGCTGTTACAGGCTGGGGTCTATACAGCCCATCACATTCTTGTTTTGCAAAAGCCAACCCTAGCCCAGGAGTTCCTGCCTCTCACCCATACTACCCTGGTGCCTACAGGAGAGTCCACTGAGCTGGGAGACACTACATCCAAATCTCATCTCTGCTGGCTATTGCTTAGGTTTCCACACACTGCACAGACCTGATTACTGACCCAGGCGTCAGAACGCAAGCCTAAGCAGTCAAGTATTAGCCAGCCCCCTCCACACACTGAACAAATTAACAGCGAGGTTGCGCACGGTCACTTCAGGCAGAGCTGAGACTAGAAGCCACATTTCTAATAAGGCAGACCCAAGTATTGTGCACTCAGCTACACTGTCTTTCAGATTGAGCATGCCCAATATATGTGCTTTAGTTACTACAGGTGGGGATAGACCCCTGGGGATTCCTGATCTCCACTCTTCTACAGTCTAGCAAAGAGTTGTGTAACCCTCTGGCACAGTGTGTATTAAGTCCCCCTCTTGTCCACACAGCAGACAGCAATTGCGTCTGTGCTTCAAGTGGCGCAGGTCTGTGTGGGGATGTGAAGGGCAGAGCTCAAACCTCCCTGAGCGCCTGTCATGGTTTCACTTGATAGTATTGGGTTTCCTAGTCTCCTCTTTATTTATCAAGCTGGTGTATTGCGCTCCTGCCGTGAGAACACAGCCTTTCCCAGTGGGACTGGAGTTAGGAAATACTGTGCTGTCAATGACGATGCTACACTCAACAAAAGGCGGGGGGTCAGTCATGTGTCACGTGATTTGGTGCTGGAGGCAGACACTGATAGGTGTGAAGGGGGAGGGAGTGGGGATCGCTGCATGGTTCAGGCTGGGTAGAGAGGTCTGGCTGGCGGTGGCGAGGCCAGGGGTCCTGTCTAGCGTAGGAAAGAGAGAGCTGGTGCAGGAAGAGGATATTTCCCTACTGAGATGGCTTTTCTCTGCTCTGCAGGTTTTATGGCCTGGGCTGCTCCTTCAACTGAGCCCAGCAGCCCATGGGCCAGCCCTGCCTCTCCTCCTGCAGACCTCGGTCGGGGTGGTAAAGAGGATGCAGGAGGAAGGCAGGCTGCCCTTGGCCAGGAGGTGCGGCAAGGCGAACAGAGGTGAGTCCCAGTATTTTATCCACCCGCTCTTAGTCCTTCTGTAGCGAGAGGCGTCTGCCCCCAGGTGGGGTGGGGATCAGCTCTCGGCTCTGGTTCCGGCTCACTGCAAGGACACAGCCAGCCGTCAAGGGCGCAGGCAGAGCTCAGAGCCGAATGCAAAAGATCCCTCCAGAGCCTGATGGGATGCCCCCCCTTTCTGTTCACAGGGTGTCGGTCAAGCAGCAAGTCCACTCTACAACAGGAGCTGCTGGCTCGGCTGCTGGTGAGTAACCCGCAGCCAGGAGGTTCCTTATGCTCAGTGGGAAGGGGCCGCTCCTGGAGCTGGCAGGCAGTGTGTGGTGGCTCTTCTCCCCGAAGCCCCCAGAGGAGCTGGCTCGTCACATTCCTCGCGTTCATTGCACATCGACCCAGCGCCTCTCGGCATTTAACAGAACCAGCGAGCTCTCTGAGCCAGCCACCTTCCTGGCTCCCCTGATCCTGGGGCTGGACCGGGTCCCCCAGCACCAGTTAGTGCAGCCCTCGGATGGCTCCAATAGAAGCCAGCTGGAATGAGCCCTTAGGGACTGTTGTGCAGGCCCCCTCCTGCCCCCTGGCCTCCAGCATCCTCCCTTACAAAGGGGCAGCTGGGGATTCCCTTTATGGCCCAGCTGCCTCTTTCAGGCTGCTTCAAGCTCCCTTTGTGCTGCTCTAACCTAGGCCAAGGATCTGACCCAGCAGCTGCCTGACGGCCTCTGGATAATCCTGTCTCCCTTCATCTGAGCTAGAGCCAGCCCAGGAGTGAGAGGATGGAAGGAGCCAATAGCTGGTCCATGGAGTGTCCCTGATCAACTGAAATATCCATCTCAATCCTGTCCTGGTTGTTAGCTGCACCTCCCTGCTGTCTCCTTCCCTCCATCACTGAGCTCTCCCCCTGCACCTGTAGGGAGCTCCCTTCTCACACTGCCTCGCAAGGGAGGGGTACAGCCACCTCTGCCTCTTTGTCCGCCAGATGCTCGGTGCGTCTTCGTTTATGACGGTGCAGGTCAGAAGGGCAGCCATGTTCCTCCTCTTCGAGCTGATGAGCATGTTCCAGGCCGGGTCGGGCCGGTTCTGGAATAACTACAAGACGGAAATGCTCCTCTACGTGGAAGGTGAGGAGGGAGTGTCTCCCCTTGCAGAAGCAAAGGGAGGGGACACCGTGATGCTGGGCTCAGAGAGGGAGAGGCCAGGGCCTCCCTCTGAATCCAGCATAATATGATGCTGTGACCTTGGAATCAGAGAGGATCACGTCAGGATCGTATCCCTTGGTTCATCTAGCTCAGCCCCCCATGCCTAGACAGGAAGGATCCTTTCCAGGACCGTATCTAACCTTCATTCGACATCTCACACCCTAGGGAAGGATCTTGGCAAGCAGAACTCCTGGGTATTTCACATCAAGGGGTTTGGGTCTGAGGAGCATTGTTGTCCATCAGCAATTTGCAAAGAGCCATGGGTCCCCTCGGGGCCCGTGAGTCGGCAGCTCCTCCCCACCCCCTGCCAAACAAGAGCCAAGTTGAAGGCTGCTCCTCAGTAGAAGGGTCTAAACACAAAGGAAACTGACCTGCCCATCTCTTCCAGATCACAAGACCTGCTTCTGCCAGAGGGAGTGGGAGCAGCAGCTGCTGCAGGTAAGGGTCAGAGAAATGGAGGGCTGGAAAGGAACTCAAGAGGTCATCTAGTCCAGCCCACGCCCCCGCCCCCCCCCCCCCACGCTGAGGCAGGATTAAGAGGCCCCTCAGCAGCACTACATTGTGGGACAGAGGAAGCAGCTGAGTCCAGCAGATGCAATTGGAAAAGCACCAGGGGCAGCTCACAAGGATTCACAAACATTAGGAGAGATGTGGGGGGTGACAGTGCACGCTCCGTCTTCCCCTCCCCTCCCAGCTGTGGTGGGTTCCTAGCTGGAGCTATTGAAAGGACCAGTTTCTTGCCCCCTCTCGGTTCTAACTGGCTCTTCTTTCCCTGGCAGTTCCTGGAAGACCTTCTCTTTTTCATCTCGGACCACACCTGGCTGGGTTGTTTCATCACTAGTATCAGGCGCCAGCTGGCCTACGGTGATAAGCGGCCCGGTGACAAGGTCAGTGACCTGGAAGGAATTGGGGTTCAGTGCCTAGTTCAGAACAGCAGTCGCTAACCAGGGGCAGCTTGGGGTCAGTGAAACAGACAACTATACCCAGTGGGCTCTGTGCATGCCCCAATGCATCCAGCATGATGGTGTCTCTTTCACAGAGCTTTCTCTACAAGTGCTGGGGCACCGTGATGATGTTTTTTCCAGCAGAGAGCATCAAGCCCCAGCTATGGCTTCTGGTGGAGATGGTCGATTTCCGAGAAGAAGAGGAAAGAGAGGTGAGGTCTTTGCTCCTCCACTGTCAAGTGATCCCTCATTCTTTGTCAATCCCCTGATGCTACATGTGTATGTTCTGCCTTGGACAAGGTCCAGTGGATTGAAAAGATCTTCCTTATACCCATGCCCATGGCAATGACTTTGAAAGCCCATCTTGGCCCCTTGGCTTGTTGCTCAGCATTCCCAACCTCCATCTTTCTGTCTCTCAGGGATTCGCCCGAGCGCTTGGGCTGTGTGCCAGGCAACAGCTAGACGAGATTTTCGCCATCCTGGAGCACTGGGAAGAGTTTGTCAGCAGGGTGCAGCTCCAGCCTTCTGCCGGTGGCTCTCTGGAGGTACGGTCCCACCTAGCAACTCTGTTCTTTCAGCCATCCCTTCACCAGCCTTTGCAGGTAAAGGGACCTGCCAGGGAGGACCCTGCTTCCCAGAAGCCTGTTCAGCGAAGAGCTGAATTTCCAAGCAGTGGCTCAGCCTCCGTGCAGGGAGCCCTTTCCTTACTCCTCCGTGGAGTTGCAATCACAGCACAATGGGGTGGATCCAGGGGGGAAGGTGGGTCCTGTTGTCTAAGCTCTCCAGGGTATCTCCTGGGGAGCTCAGACATGCTCTATGCAGCCCCATAAACAAGGCTCAGAGAGGGCCCAAAAGACACTGCCAAGCCATCAGCTCCAGCTGACACATTTCTAGCAGAACAGACCCTTGGTCTTCCCCTGAACTGGGCTATTTCACAGACCTTCCTGGCAGACTCACCAGGGCTGGCATGTCTGACATTAACCTGCATCCCCCCTTCCCCCGCACCACCACCACCACCTCCACAGTAACTCTCTGGGCCAGTGCAATCCACTGTAGTCCCAGTGACATCTCTGGAGCTAGGCTGAATTAAAGCAGCTGCTAGTGCGTCCCCTTCGGCTGCCGGGTCACCTCAACCACCCAATCCTGGGGAGCTGGGAAGGGCCTCGGAGTCCAGGCAATTCAGCTCAGCAGAGTAGCCTTTGGTTGCTAAGCCGGCTGGGTGAAAAATCCTCCCCTGGCCCCATTTGTAAGTTAGGAGCAGCTGGAGGCCATCCCTTCTCCTCCCTCTTTCCTTTGCAATTCTCAGGAGCCAGCTTCCATCGAGCAGCTGAGAAGCCTCCTGCTCCTCACCTATGGGCACGTGGTCCACTCAGGCCCCACGGATCTCATCCTAGAGACCATAGGCTTCAATATCCTGGCTCCCATGCGACAACATTATTTTCTGAGCCCACACGTAAGTCAGAGCCCTCCCCTGACCGCCCACACAGCACCTACCCGGGCTATGCACAGCAGCACAGAGCTATGTCTTTGCATAAACTCAGCTCAGAGGGCTGGCCCTTTGCCCCAGGAGGGACAGGAGACATGGGAACAGCACCATTCTCTGTGACTGCCCCATCTCAGTTAGCTTCTCTGATTCCAGGCCCATAGAAGCTAATGGAAGGACTCCTATCTGGGTCTTGTTAGAGTGTAACTGAGCATCACTTGGTGCTATTGTCCCAGAGACGACTGTACCCTGTTTGGTACCTCTAGGCTTGTGCTGCACTCACGGATCAGAAGATAAAGATTTAGGGCCTTTTTCCCCACACACTGCCGTCAATGGTGTAGCTGGACACAAAAGGCGCACAGGGGGATTCAGGCCCCTAGCCCGGTTGACAGGCTCTGGTGCTGAAGGGGGATTTTTGAGATAACTCTAGGTTGTTTTCTTGCCATCGGAGGTTTGAGGCCAACGTTCAGTCCTACGCTGGTTACGATGCCCCTGTGCGCGTCCCAGCGAAAAGGAGAGGGGATGCTACTTTGGTTTAACTGAATGTTCTCTTTGGAGAACAGATGCCTTGGTAGGGAGAGCCCAGCCAACTGCAGAGAGCAGCAGATTCCTGTCCCAGATCGGACAATTACGACCTGATTGTCAGGGGAGCTGAGCAGTCCCAGGGCCCACTGACAGCTCTGGGAACTGCAAGTGCTCAGCACCTCTGGGAATCAGCCCATTCCTTGCATTCATCTCCAGAGATATTCCCCTAGGCCAGGGGTTCTCAAACTGGGGGTCGGGACCCCTCCAGGGGTCACGAGGTCATTACATGGGGGGGTCGCAAGTTGTTAACCTCCACCTCAAACCCCAATTGCCTCCAGCACTTATAATGGTGTTAAATATATTAGAGAGGGTGTTTAATTTATTAGGGGGGTCACACCCAGAGGCTTGCTGTGTGAAAGGGGTCATCAGTAAAAATAGTTGGAGACCCACAGCCCTAGGGAATGCAAAGCTGTTCCACTCGGCAAGCCAGGTCCTTTCCCTTAGGGCATGAGGGCAATCCCGCCTAGGACAGCAGCTCCCTTGTAGAGACTCGCCCTGTAGCCTTGTGTCTCAGCTCTCTATTGCCTGTGGCTGTTTCCTCATTGTTCTCTCCCCATCCTGCCTGTGAGCCCAGGATCCACTGGTGAGATCTGCTTTTCTGAGAAGCCTCGCGCTGGTGGGTGAAGCTGTCACCCAAGTGAGCAGGATTCCCTTGGTGAGCCAGGACACATACACCGTGCTGTCCCCCCTGCTGGTGAGTGAGCACGCTTGGGTCCTGGGAGGGGTCCCTAGGGCAGATGCATGTGCCACAGTCTCTAGCGTTTAAAGGCCATGTGCTGTGTTTGCGACCCGGTGCCCAGGGTTCTACATTGTGCACTGCAAACCCAGTGCTGATGCCAGATTCTTCTGGTGCGATTCCAGCCCAAGGAATTAAATGACACTATTTTCCATTAGCGGATTCATGCTGCTTACACCTGGGACCATTCCCCATCCCACCTCTCAGGGATCTGCCTGGCAGCCAGAAAGCGCCCTGGGGGTTAACTCCAAGGGTTTTCACTCCGGGACATGATCCTGAGGAGTTAACAGGCGCAGCCCTCCCTTGGTTTGCAGGAAAATATTTGACCTCAGCTGTTCAGGACTCTAATGCTCCCCGTCACAAAATCGCCTCTGCCCAGATCCCCCTTCCCTGCTCCGTGGCAGATGCTGAAGTTTCCAGATGTGCCGTCAGGAATGGCGAAATAGGGGCTCTGGTGAATGTCTCCTGCATTCTGGCCACATGGCCGCTCCCAGGCCAGCTTCCCAGCTCCATGCCCCAGTGCACTGCACGCTGGGGCTGAGGGTCGGTGGGGGCGTCAAACTGCGTTTGGAGATTCCAGATCTTGCTGAGGAACCGGGCTCCCCCAAATTCTTTTACCTTTGACTCTCTGCTTTGTGCTGCAGGAGATGCTCAGAGGCAAGGACCGGGCCCGTCTGCAGAGCCCCGATCACCAGCATGCCCTGCTGGCCATCTCATACATAGGGTACGTCCATGGGGCCTGACTCAGCTGCGGAGCCCAGCAGCCGGGGAGGGGCAGATGGAGGGAGAAGAAGTGGGGGAGGGAGGAGCTGCAATAAGAACCGGAGGATATTTCTCCCTGGTGGCTCACTAACGGGCCATACCCTCCTCGGCCTCCGGGTCTCTTTATCCAGCCCCCATCTCTGGGTCTTGCCTGGGAAGAGGGAGCCCCTCCCGTCAGCATGAAGTGCTGTGAATGGGTGCAGCCACAGAGCAGGGCCCAGGATCAGCCCCGGAGAGCAGCTTCCCCAGCAGAGCCCCTGCTGGGCCCAGGGGGCAAAGGCATCTCCAGACAGGACCATTCCCTAGGCGGTGGCTCTGCTGGAGATGCCCCCTGGAGCTCTGCTGCTAAGGGAGGGAGCTGTCCCTCGAGCCATCAAACTCAACCTGACTCATGCCAGGACCTGTCTCCGGTCTAATAGCCCCGTCTGCTCCGTTCCTTCCAATCAGGAAATTTGAGCCTCGCCTGTCTAAGGAACAGGAGGATGAGACCATCGGGACTTGTATCACCAGCGCCATGATTCAGCGCCCAGCCCTGGCGAAGCTGAGAGGGACTGAGGTGGCAAAAAGCTCCGCTCTCCGGGCAGAGGTTAGTGAGGCATGGACAAAGCTGCAGCTTCCACGTGCCTCCTTGGCTGGGAAACTCAGCCACCCCCCTGCTGAGTAGCTGGACCCTGGCCCGATGCAGAGAGCTGCGTGTCCAGCCAAATCCAGCCCCTCGGTTTATTTTCCAAAGGGCTGGTGACAAGTGGCTACGCAGTTAACTCTGCAGTGGGGTTGGCAGGGAGAACAGCTGTAGAGGTGAGTGTCTGTGAGACTGTATAGAATTACCCTGGATTCTTGGCACAGGGAGCTAGAAGCTACCCCCGTTCACACCAGCTGAGGCTCTGGCCCAGAGCGTTAAATAGCATTTGGTGCAGAGGGAGCAAAGCATGGATTCGGGACAGCCACACGGCCAGGCCATGACTCGCCCTGCCACAGAAACAGAGATTGGCTGGAGCGGGATGAACAGCTCAGCCCTTGGGGAGCCAGCGGGGTGTTGGGGGGCAGCTGGGGCCCCTCCAGAGCGGGAGGGAGGAGGCCTTCCCTCCAGAGCCCAGCTCAGTACATGTGTTGGGGAGCCCAGGTGGGAGGAAGGATTCTTTGGGGAAGGGCAGCCCGTGGTCCAGGTGAGACACATGTCTATATGCAGGGGGATCAGTATCACCTGGGTAAAGGGACCCCGAATACCAACAGCACCTGGCTCCAGATGGGGGGATCCACTCGTCCCCCTTCCTCGTGCACCCCACCTCCCTTGTTATTTACTTCCCTGCTTCTCTCTGCTCCAGTCTCTCCAAGAACTGCCCTGGGAGGGCCTGGATCTTGTGCTGCAGACATTCCTGGAGCAGCACCTGACCCCCACCACGCTACTGCATCTCTTTCTGGTATGATAGGGCGGGGGGAGGGGCCCATTCGCACTGGCCATCTGGGGATGGGCCGGCTGGTCAGGTTCTACCCGAACCACAAGAGGGAAGGCTCCAGTTGATCCCGAGGGGGCTGAGCAGGCCTCCCAGCTGCTATGAACTAGCCAGTCCCCCTGGGGCATACACCCAACCCTGGGATCCAGCAAGACAATCCTAGTCCTGCTCCAGGGGTGTCACTTTGGCCTCCTACATTTGGCCTGGAGCCCCTGTTCCCCTGAAGGAAACAGCCCCGAGACCCTACAGGATCAATGGGGAGAATCCTCAAAGCGCTGAGCCCAAGACCCTCAGACCTGTGCCAACGTCCCCCAGACAGGAGAGGAGCGCTGAGTTCCAGTGTCCGGAAGTGGAGGAGAAGAGGTTAAATGCTCCATGTCCTCTCCCTGCTGGGACAGGAAGCAGGTTCTGGAGGTCGCCCCGGCATTGCTGCCGCTCACACGACTTTCTCCCTACTCCCCAGCACTTGCAGCCGTGGATCTGCTCTCCCCGGGCCCAGGAGAGGAGCCGAGCTGTGAGAGCCAGCGCCCGGCTCTTCATGTTCTACCGCTTCAAAGCCATCACCGAGGTGAGCAGCGCAGACCCTGCTGCCCCCCCACCCCCCCAGCACTCACGGGAAGTGGGGGGAATACAGACAGAGCTGGGCTCGTCCCGACCTATGCCCTCAATTTCTGTTTGGTGGCCCATTAGGACCTGAAACCCATGGTAGAGCAGGGCTACATGGCCGGGCTGCTGACAAGCCAGGCCTTCGATGCTCAGGAGGCCACCAGATACTGGGCATCTCAGGCTCTCTACTGGCTCTTCACGCCTTGCAAAGGTAAGATAGAGCGGAAGCAGTCGCCACTTCTCAGCCTTCACAGCCCCGGCTGTTACCTAGCGAGCAGGGCTGCAGAGAGAACATGGCGCCTTCATCGCAGCCCTGACCAAAGGGACACAGAGCAGAGGTGGGTTGGTACCTCCCGGGCTGACCTGACATCTGCCCTTCACCAGGTGCCTGGGACCATCTGGGACCTCCCCTGATCCCACCCCAGCCCCAACACACCTTCTATATCAGGGTGAAGAGTGGGCAGTTGGCCCAGAAGCCAGCTGAGAGCTCACCCTAGCTGGTCGTTCCCAGCTGCGGCTGGAGTCTGGCTCTTTGGCACCTCTGATCTGGCTCGAAGGGGAGGGGGAAGAATCCGGCCCTGAGAGCTCTGCCTGAGCACTGCTGGTTTCTTGTGCAGCTGTCGTGTACACCAAGACAGGGGCAGTGGTGAGCGTGCTGAGCAAGACGCAGAAGGATGCCAGCTGCAGAGAGAACCCTGTCCATGTTGCTATGGTGAGTAAAAGACTGTGGCTGGAGAGACAGACACACACATGGGAAAGGGGGGTTATTGGCTCCTTCCCTCGATGAGGAGCCGGCAGATGGAAATTCCTGGGTATGGGCTCCAGTGCCCACTCACATAGCCCTGGGCACAGGCTGCCAGTGCCTCTGTCCCCGTTCCCCGAAGAGCAAACCCACCTCCCCGGGCCGGGGCTCGCTGCTCACACTCGGCCTGTGCCTTTCCCTGCAGCTTATCGCGAAGCACCTGCAATCGAGTGACCTCATGCCCTTCAGCTTCACCCTGCTGGTGGGCCTGCTGGAGAAGGAGGAGTGTGCAGACCAGCTGGCGGGCGTCATGGAGGCGGTGCTGAGAGAGCAAGAATCAGAGCTGCAGGGCCAAGTAATGGCTGGCCATTGGAGGCACCATGCTGACATCTCGGGCAGCTCCATCTTGCCCCGTGCCTAGAATTCCTGGGGCACGAGGGAGGATGTGGAGGGGAGACATCCCTTCTCACCATCATTGATCAATGGGACCCATCCATGCCCTATCTGCAAGGGGGCCGCTGGGCACGGCCCTGTAATGGTTTTCAGGCTTTGATCCCAGGAGTCTGGCTTGCCCAGCTCACTCCCTGGGAAATGTGCCCTATCTCCAGACCCATCCCCCAGCTGGAGGAACAGAGCCTGCGGTGGGGTCCCCCGTGTCCACTGACTCTTTGCCCAGTGGGCATGGACTGACGTACAGGATGGAAATGCATCCCAGACGCTTAGACCCCACTCTGGTGCTGAAGCAGCCCAGGCATGTTGTCACAAGGGGAGGTACAGCCGGGATATCCGGGGGTGGGGTGTCACTGGGCAGCGGGATTTGGACCCTTAGTTCTACGGTGCTGGATCACGGGTGGGGGTTTCAAGGTACCGAACCCAGAACCCCCCTCGGCTCAGTCACTCGCTAGGAGAGTTTATCCATGGCCTCCGCCGGGCCATGTGACCGCTGCCTTGTTTCTGAGCCTGCCCAGTTCCTCCTGGCCCTTGCCTGCCACCCACCCACAGCGGGGGTAGGGTCTCAGTCCCTGCTTTGCCTCCGCAGGTGCAGGATCTCCAGGCGGCTCTTTCCTACACACTGAGCCCACCCCGGGGGGGGCGGCTGAGTGAGGGGACGAGAGACATTCTCCACCTACTGGCCAGACAACACACCAAGACCGCGGTCAGCATCCTCCTGAAGATGCCCTGGCCTTACAAACGGTGAGCGCCAGCCCCAGGGAAAGGATAGAACACCCCACTCCGGCCTCCAAGCCCCCAGCACCACGGTTACATGCAGCACAGACCCTCCCCTTGCACACAGGCCCCCAGGGAACAGCCCTGCCCCGGCATAGCCTCCCTGTCCCTTGGAGGGCTCCGTGTGCTCTGGGACCCCCGGCTCAGGGCTCCCCCAGCTGAGCTATTCCTAACACAGCTGTCACCCTCCCCCACTTCGTTCTGTGCACTGCTAACCAGTCCACCCCATCCCGGTTCGGCTGTGCAATGGCTTGGCTGGCTGGAGGCCAGAACAGTCTTCCAGCCCCCAATACCCCCATCACTACACAGACCAGGAGAGACCCCATGTGAGCAGGGTCACCTCCTTTGTCAGCATGGTGCCCCGCTCCCGGCAGGGCATCCCTCCAGGCTGAGGCAGGAGAGGGGCCAACCTAACTGCATTGCCCCCACAGACGCCCCTACACTGAGCATGTCCCCGCAGGGGCACCCCCTCCCCCCAGCTGGGAAATGCCCTCTCCCCCCTGGAATCCCAGCCTGGTATCTTCCCCATCACCGCACGCTTTTAGACGTCTCATCCCACCCCTAGAGGCTGGTCTTCTCTGATTCCCCAGCCTGCCAGGTTCCCCTGGGCCAGCAGCGCCTTCCCTGCATCCTGCCCAGAACCGACAAGCACAGAGCCCATTTTACAGCCTTCTCCAAACCCCGCACCCCAGAGCCATGGCATGGCCAGAACTGGAGCCTTGTTCCTCCTGAAACCCCCACACTCTGCCCCATGGGGAAGGAGCTCCTGCTCTCCTTGGCCGCAGCTCCCACTCTGTGCCCCCCCCCCCCGCAGTTCAGAAGATCCAGCCCAGCACCTAGCCCTAGCCCCTCCCAAGGGTGGGCACCTCCTCACACCAGCCCCACCCCTGAGCCCAGAGTCACTGCTTTCCCCCATGGGGGCTCTAACCCCAGCCCCTCTGGTTCCCATCAGGAGAAGGCAGCAAGGGAGGGAGGGGGCCCCCAAGCTGGGAGAAGTGAGTCTGGCCACGTCCATCCATCCCTTTCTGTGACACAGCGCCCCCTGGCAGTGCCCAGGCAGGAGGGTATGAACCCCTTAGGACTGGACAGTGCCTGAAGGGCCTTGAGGTCAGCCACCAGCAGGCTCAACCTGCTGCTTCTGGCCCGTCACCCCTCGGAGGGCATCATCCCTGGTGTGTACCAACTGGGCCCGTCCTCTGTGTGAATTCCTTACCTGCCGTCCCTCTGTCCGTCACAGCCCCAGCAAGGCCATCTGGAGATTCCTAGGTGCAGACCCCATGCTGACCAGGGAGGTACTGCACATCCTGCTGTACGACAGCCCAGAGAAAGGCCGGGCTAACCCTGGGCAGACCCAGGACAGGAGCTGCCCCCAGCCAGCCCGGCTGCCCCCGGCGGTAAGTTCCCATCGCTGGCATTCAGCCCTCTTTCCCGGCTGCATTCTGCGCAGGGCCACGGTCTTCTGACTGTATCTTTCCCCTTCCAGACCACATATGGCCTGTGGGAGCTGATCGGGGCCTTGGGGCAAGCGGACACGCTGGAGGGACGCGAGGACGACCTGTTCGCCTCTTGCTTCCTCGCCATCGCCTGCCCCCCGGCATGGCACCTCTCGGGAGCCCAGCAGGACTTGCCCAGTGACACCAGTCCACGCAGGTAATGTGTGGGGCCAATGGATCCCAGCACCCACGCAGTGTCTGGGCTAGCCCCTAGGAGGGGGAAGCTTCCTTCTTGGACCTTCATTGTCCAGGGACCCCCGACACCTTCGGGGCACCGAGGGTTCAGATCAGCCAGGCTTCCCATGCTTAGGAGCGGGCAGAACTGCCCCCGGATACTCAGGGAGCCAGAGAGCTCCTCAGAGTGGGCAGCTCAGCAGGGTGATGAGGGAGCTGAGCCGGGGGCGGGGGGAGGGGGAGCAGAGCTGGGGAGCAGGGCAGAGCTGGCTGCTGTCTCTATTTACTGTCTCCTTTGAAGGCTTTGGGACAGGCCCGGCCTGTCACTGAGCCCTTCACCCCTTTTCTGCAGTGGGCCCTGGGGGGCAGGGCTCAGGGCAGCAGGGCATTCAGGGGGGCAATGCATGTCCTTTTCTCCCCAGGGTCAGTTTCCTGGGCGGGGCGGGGAGGGGCAATTTTCACATCTTTGGAGGAGAGCGAAGGTCACATCTGCAGACACTCCCCCCTGCCCCCACAGTTGCGGGGGGAGAACCAAAGGCAGAAGTGGGGCAGCTTCTAGGCTCACCCTGATCCCTTCAGTGCTGCAGCAAAGGAGTCCTGCCCGCCCCCACCCCGCCCATAGAGCAGGAATCCCCGCATCACCATCTCCTGCCTCCTTCTCTTCCCAGCATGGCCGTGCAGGCCCTGGCGCGGGTGCTGCGCCTCAGGGGCAGTCAGCCAGCTGTGGAGCTAATGGACCAGGAGAGAGGCTGGCAGCTGCTGGAGGAGGCCCAGCCCGAGGGGTTCACTCTCCTTAGCAGGTGAGGACAGAGGCTGGAGGAGTCACGTTCTCGCTCTGGAGCCCAGTGGGGCAGAGATGGGAGGGGGTGGCCGGGACCGGGCCGGATTCCGGCATGTGCAGGGTTGTCATGCACACGTCAACACGAACTCTTGTTCTCTCCCAGGGCCATAGTGACCCACCCAAACCTGGCCCTGAAGAGCATCCCAAAGCTTCTCCTTCCCAGCCTCCAGGCCAGCCAGGAGGGCGAACGCATGGCCTGCACCGCCCTGTTCGCAGAGGTGAGCCTGGAAGACCAGGGGGGAGGGTTAGCCAGGCCCAGAAGCTGATGGAACAGGGGGCCAATAGCTGGTCAGTCAATGAGAGATGGGCCCGGTGGTGTATTGCTTGAACAGCAGTCGGTACAGATCGATGTCACCTCCTGGCCCCTGATCATACTCCCTTCCCCTTGCTCCTCCTGGCCTCGCCCAGCCCTCTCTGACAGCTCCTTTCGGTCCCTTTAGTTCCTCGGCAGCCCCCTGCTGATGGAGAATGAGCCCAAGGCGATGCGGAAGCAGGTTGTGAAGGCCATGCTGCAGCGGACAGAGGACAGCAACATCCACGTTCGAGGCAGAGCGCTGCACGGCCTCAGGAACGCAGTGACCGAGTTCCCGGACAAGGTGGGTCTGGAATGGCAGGAGACTAGGCAGAGAGGGCTGGGTAGGAAGCGCCTGGTTCCCCTTCTCCCCAGCCTGTGGCTCCTATGGAGCAGACTAGGCTGTAGGCTGACTTGCCCGGACTCTGCTTACACTCAGGCTGACAGAGCGTTGCTCACCGAGCGGCGTCCAACCCCTTCTCTGCAGGTCAGGAAAAAGCGAGACAAGATCCTGGAGAGTTTTGTCCGCGCCGTGTGCGAATGCTGCGACCCCCGCACCGTTCTGGAAGCCATGGAAGGGCTCTGCTGGATGCTGCGGGACCCCAAGGCGCCTCTGAAGGCTCACGTCGCCGTCCCACTGGCCCTGCAGGCGAGAACGTTCTTTGAGGATGTAAGTACCAAGCAGGGCAGGCCCCATGGCGCTATAGGGCACCCCACAGGGGAAGGTGCTCAGGACCTGCCTTCCCGTGGAGGGGGCTCAGTGTCCGATGCAGGCACATTTCTGGATTTGTGGGGCAGCTCAGCTCCTCTGCTAGGGAAGGCAGGGATGCAATCATTCTTGGGCCCTGGGCCCACAATTGTTCAGCAGCCCTGGGGCCCAGCAGGAAAGAGGGGAGTTTGCAGAGAATTGTCCTGTCGTTTGAACTAACTGAAACCTCTCCGGGCTCCGCAGCTGCCAGGCTGATTCCCAAAGCATGTGAGGGCCTGAGCCTGTCCCCTCTAACCACCCTGCGCCCCCTGTCTGCAGGAGACCAGCGGCCTGAGGCGGGCCTCCATGGAGCTCTTTGGCCACCTCAGCAAATTTGTTTCCAAGAAGTCATCCCTCTTTGGGGCTGAGGTGGAGAAGAGCATGGGGACACTGCTCATCCACCTACAGGACGGGGACCCCCAGGTGGCCCAGGTGAGTGCAGCTGAGGGCTCATAGGGGCAGGGGTGGCTGGGGGCATTCTAACAACATGGCAAGGATGGTGCAAACTCCCCCCTCCAAGCCCCAGATCTCCTCAGTGCTGCCCTTTGGCACCCAGGACCCCCCACTAATCCAGCCCTCCCCCACCCCACACAGAGCTCTGCCAGCCCTCAGAGTGTAGCTGTGGGGTAGATCTGTGGGGTTTCCTTCTCCTCCTCCATTCCCCACAGGCACCTCCGGCCTCCCTGCCCAGCCAGCCTCTCCGCAGCTGTGGCTCCATTTTACAGCCTGCCCTGTTTAGTGGCCAGGTCCAGGTCTATCTCTGGCCCCTAGCAAGTGACCTAACCCAAGCAGGGCCACAGGGAAGGGCAGGTCGCTGAGGCCGATTGGGTCTCCATTGCTGCTGCCCTGCCCTCACTTGTGTGCTAGCTCCTGTCTGGGAATGACCAGCCTCCTGCAGCAATCCCACCACAACCCGCGCCCCAGCCGAGTAGCAGCCCCCGATAGTGCCTGGGATTGAGGGGAGGCCAAGTACGTTGGTCACCGGGCAGTGCTGTTAACCGCCCACCGGGGACCCACAGGGAATGGCCCCTCCCCTGTTCCAGGAGTGTACCTCCCCGGCCCCAGCACTCGGGCCTGGCTCCCCTCAACCCAGCCAAGCTGGAGATGGGGGCTGTGGGGGCCTGGGGAACAACCGTCAGGCCAGAGGAGGTTCTGCAAAGAGGTGGCTCCTTGCTGCTCCGGCACAGCGGAGTCTCCCCAAGCCACACAGAGCCTGAGAGTTGGCAGCCCGTTGCGCTCAGGGACTCAACCAGTTTCCTTCTCGCCCTCTTTGGCAGGCATGCAGGGTGGCATTGCTGCAGTGCGCACCCTTCCTCAGCTACCAGCCCCTGCGTACGCTCGTGCGGAGCCAGCTAGCCGAGGGGGCGGCCCCTGCCATCCCCGCCTTCCTGAGCGAAGCCTGCAGGATCCTGGTGAGTGAGCTCTGGGGTGTGGGCCCTGCAGGACAGGAGGGTGGGAAGACCTAATCACACAGGGAGCTTCCCTGCTCCAGGGAGCCCCCTCAGTGACTCAGCCCCATCCCCCACCCTTGAGGATGGCTCCTGTACAAGTCATCTCTGCCCCATGGGAGGAATCGAGGGGGAGAGGGCTCTGACAGCCAGGGGTTCCTCACCTCCCTACCAGGCAGCTCCCCTCAGCCTGGGAAGGATGTGTGGCTTGGGACTAATTGGGTTCTTGGCTTCCCAGCTCCAGGACTGCCCAGGGAGACTGAGCAAGAAGGATGCCCTGAGAGCAGCAGCTGCCCAGCAGCTGATAGGTAAGAAAAGAGCTGGAGCTCTTCTTCTATTATCCCTCCCTGCCCCATGAGTCCGGGGCCCAGCGCCACATGCACACTCCTAACAGGGGGGAGGGGCTGACCTCCGTTGTCCACACACAACCAAACCCAACTCCCCCCCCCCCCCCCCCGCTCCTTCCCATCTCCCTGGGACAAAGGGGGAACCAAGACTCCCTGCAGCCAGATGCGAGAGGGCTCTGCGGCCAGAGGGTCTCCTCTGCCCTGGCCCTGGGCAAGCCTGGCACCTGCAGCAGGAGCAGGCCCAAGGGAGAGATCCTGCCTCCCAAAGGTCTCACCCTGGTTCCCCCGGACCCCACCCCGCACCCGCACGAGGCACTGGCCCCAGCCAGGTCCCCCTGCAGCCTGTACAGGGAGGGCAGAGATTCACAGGAAGCCCCAGCCCTGCCCACCCCAGCTACCACAGCCATGCAGGCAAAGAGCCAGGGCAGCAGCTCTGCCACACTGTGCTTCACGCCAACTCCCAGTGGGACTTGTGTGCACAACACCTCTCCTGGCCTTTTTGGGGCACGAGGCCAAAGGCAAAATGATCCCAATAATCTTGGGGACTGACTCTCCACCCAGCTCCTTCCCCTCCTCTGCCCGGATGGATCGGGGGTGGGGGGCACCTTGAAAGACAGAAATCCAAGCGGTGGCTGGTGCCCTGCATGCTGTTAAATAACCAGGCCTGCCTGCCTCCCCTAGGATACATGATGGACAATTGAAGCCAGAGAAGAGCAGGAGGCTTGGACCGCCCACCCTGCTGTGAGTCACGGCTGAGGGGTATTGCTGTGCTGGGAGGAGGGGCGGGGGGAAATCGGGGCAGGGATCTAGGGGCAGGGGGCAGCAGCCACATCGCACGGTGGCTGGGAGCCAGAACCCAGTTGAAGTGACCTGCAGAGCGTAGGAGCAGGGAGAAAACCCTTGGGGCTGGTTCTGGGGTATCTTCTCCCCGGCTATAGTTTGAAACTCCCTGCCCTGTGGGGTGTTCCCATCCTGGCCCAGGCAGGAGCCATGGATGGTCATCAGGGTCTGGAAGTCAGAAGTGAGTTATTCCTGGCAGGCAGGGGGCAGTGGCAAGCAGAGAGGGGGTGGACTCCACAAGAGGGAGGGAAACCACCTCCTATGGAAGACCCGGCTGCTGGAGGAGACTTTTCCCCCTAATCCCTCACCAGCCGCGGGGCCGCGGGCAGGGACTCTGAGCAGCCCCAGCCAAGGGCGAGGCCGGGGGTTCCTCTGAGCCTCATTTGGTGCTAACTCTGCAGAACCCAGCCTGGATTGCTGCCTGCCCCCTGCAAGTGGCAGCTCCAAGAGCCCCTGCACGCACGGAGAAGCTGACACCACCCCAACCCCCCACCCCACCCCAGCCCCAGCTATGCTTCTGGGTATATGAAATTCTACCTCTGAGTCTCCCTGCCTTCAACAGCTGATCATGCCCCAAAGGGCTGCACCAGAGCTGAGGAAACAGAGCCAGGTGCTGAGGAAACACATCCCAGGGCTGGAGTGTGCAGTCCAACCCCTCCCCCGCATCACGGGCATTCGTTCTGTCAGAGGCTGACCCTGCCAGCTGCTCACTAGGCAGAACCCAGCCAGGTGCTGAGCAGACTCTCCTAGGCCTGGTGCTTAAATACCTGGAGAGGCTGCAGTCAGCCCAAGAAGGGTGGGCAGGGGGTGGCGTAGAGTCTCAGGCTGAACTGCAGGCCGCAAGCAGACCCAGCGTCACTTCTCACAGCCCCAATCCACTGAGCAAGAGGGGAATAAGGCTGCTGCAGCCAGAATTTCCTTCACTCCAGTAAACTCCTCTCCCCACATTTCCTGACACCCTCCCTATTTACAACCAATGCAGTTGGCTGCTTTTTAAAGATAAGTGCATGTTGCAAACTCAGTTTTGTTATCCATTTCCTTCTTTGCAGACAAAGATTCCGGCGGAGAGAAATTCCGGCATAGTTCTTCCCGCAGGTCTAGCTACTTAGATGCTCTGCTCACACAGGCAGGCTGATCATATGGGCTGGACCACGCTGCTGTGTGGATGAGGGAAGCCTATGGAAGGTGGGGTGTAAAACAGCAGCTGACGTAGCCTAGATGGGCGCATACTCACTGAAGATGCTCAGACCAAACTTGGGTCAGGGAGCAATGCTGAAACAGTCCAGCAGAGGGAGCCACCGCAGGAGTAATGGGCAAGCTGCCAGTAGATGTCCCCATATAGGCAAGAGAGCACTTGCACAGACCTGTGAGAAAGCAGGAGGATACCCAGGTTACTGCCTTGCAGAGTTCCAGAAGGGAGGGGTCTCTTTCTCACCAAGATCTACCCGAGCTCTGATCTCTAGGGCAGGAGCCTTTTATTTGGCTCCACAGGCCTCACTCATACACCTGCCAACCAAGCAAGGCTTTCGAGCTCAGTTTGCACCATACAGAATGAACGGGTGGTCAGACTCACTCACCTCTAGGGTGCCCTTTTTGTATGTCTAGGACTTTTCCATCTTCTCCTCCTCCACTGAGGGGAAGAGGATGGAAGCTCCAGCTCTTGAATTGGGCTATTAGGGACACACAATGATCACCAGTGACTTATTAGGGAACTAAATAGGGAACCCGGGAGACAAGGGTATTTCCCCGACCTGCCTATGGTGGAGAAACATTAAGATTCAGGTCCCAGGAGTCCAGAACCTCTCGAGTTTGCCCTCTGCAATCCGTTATCTCTGGATGGAGCCTAACAGAAAAACAAGAGATTAGTGGCCAAGGGCACAGAGGGCTGCCACGTATACCCTCCGGGAACCAAGGCTCAGGAGAAAAGGCTAGTGGCCTGCCAAGCAGCAGCAGTCAGGCTTGGCCTTCTCTGGCCCCTCAACAAATCTTCCCCAGAACCTCTGAGCTACATGCAGGCTGCCCGGAGGGTATCGCTCAGTGAGAATTCACCTCTGGCAGGCAGCCCTATCAAGAGGGGGCGGGATCAAAATTACATGAGCCCAGGATGAGCTTCCTCTCTTGGACAGTAGAGCTGGGCAACCTGCTGCAGAGGCGAACGCTGCAAATCCAAAAAACATCATCATCATGTTCAGCCTCACCTCCACGAGCAGACGCCTGGCATGTAATCAAGGCTCCATTTTGTCCTCATCCAAAACCTGAAATCAAACTCTTACCTTCTCAACATTAAAGACAGTGATAGATGTCCTTGTTGTGTAAACAGGCAGAGAGGTTATGCAACTTGGGCGGAAACAGGCACTCAAATACTGCACTGATGGGGGCCTTATAAAGATGTAGACAGATGATAAGTAGCATCTTTATATAGGAGATCCTTGAACAATGCACCAAGCTATTGGACTCAAAGCAAGAACAAACTTCTCTTGTTCACCTCTCAGTAGGAGAGCTCAGGGAAGAGAAGAGTGAAGCCACAGCTCGTATCGAATCTGCTCTTCAGCAGACTACACGCTGCACATCAGACGTACAGCAGCAGTGTTGGTGAATTAATCTAGTACAGTGGTTCCCAAACTGGGGTTCGCGAAATGTTACAGGTTGTCCGCGGGGAACAAATTCCCTAACGGCGGACAGAGCTGTCCCTAGGGACCCTGGGCAGCATGGGGCCAGCAGCCCGGAGCCCCTGGACGTCCAAGAGCGAAGCAGATCAAAGCAAGCATCTCTATCACACTGAGATTTAAACTTCAAAACTCCTTATAGGAAATGCAAAGGGAGGTGGATATTTTTTCCTGTTTTTAAAATTAAATAGGCAGCTAATATTGTTTTTAAAATGATTAGGAAGAACAAGTTTAAGCTTTGTTGTAACGTGCGTTGTTTGTCTGGACTGCTCAAGACCTGAATGCTTGTGTAGAAGGAACTCTAAGTTGACTTCTTAAATACCTTCATCAAGGAGTATCAGGTGTGAAACAGCATGAAACGTTGGAGCCTTGTCTTATAACAGACTTATTCAAAGTGATACAAGCTACGAAAGTAAGATCTTGGAAGAGTGTTGCCGTTTTCATAATGTAATAAAATACTGTAATGATAAATAATAATTAATAATAAAGTGTGTAATAAGCTTTTCATCAAAACAAATTTTATATTTCCCAGATTACTGTTTTTATAATTTATACTCAGGTAAAGGAGAAAATCCCTGGAAATATTTATTTTGAGGAAGGGGTTCGCGAGACTTGACATTTTAGTGAAAGGGGTTTTGTCATAACTATCAAGGGAAGGGTAACAGCCCTCCTGTGTACAATACTATAAAATCCCTCCTGGCCAGAGACTCCAAAATCCTTTTACCTGTAAAGGGTTAAGAAGCTCAGGTAACCTGGTTGACACCTGACCCAAAGGATCAATAAGGGGACAAGATACTTTCAAATCTTGGTGGGGGAAAGGCTTTTGTTTGTGCTCTTTGTTTTTGGGGGGAGTTCGCTCTTGGGACTAAGAGGGACCAGACATCAATCTAGGCTCTCCAAATCTTTCTGAACAAGTCTCTCATATTTCAAACTTGTAAGTACAGCCAGGCAAGGCGTGTTAGTTTTATCTTTGTTTTCCCAACTAGTAAATGTACCTTTTGCTAAGGTGTTTACCTCTGTTTGCTGTAACTTTAAACCTAAAGCTAGAGGGGGTTCCTCTGGGCTCTTTAAGTTTGATTACCCTGTAAAGTTATTTTCCATCCTGAGTTTACAGAGATGATTTAGACCTTTTTCTTTAATTAAAAGCCTTTTTTAATAACCTGATTGATTTTTCCTTGTTTTTAGATCCAAGGGGATTGGATCTGGATCCACCAGGAGTTGGTGGGAGAAAGGAGGGGGGGTGGTTAATTTCTCCTTGTTTTAAGATCCAAGGGGTTGGATCTATGTTCACCAGGGAGTTGGTGGAAGAGTCTCTCAAGGCTACCCAGGGAAGGGAGTTAGCCCATTGGGAGTGGTGGCAGGGGACCAGATCTAAGCTGGTAGTTAAGCTTAGAAGTTTTCATGCAGACCCCCACATCTGTACCCTAAAGATCAGAGTGGGGAAGGAGCCTTGACAGGTTCACAGGTTGTTAAAGTTTGGGAACCACTGATCTAGAATGAGAATACAGTATCTGCACCATCCGGGTCCAAAATAGGGTAAATGCACACAAGGCAGACTTTTAATAATGCTTGGACAATACAAAGCCAACTCCCTCCTCCATGCAAGTTCTGCTGGTTGGATGTGAAGATACGAGGGTGGGGTTGCAGTCATGGAGGTGATGTTTTATAAACATGCTCCTGGAAGACCAATAGACTGCTTCTACTACACAGCCACTTCCTAGGGGAATCCAAAGAGACTAGGTTTCATTTGGGACACCTTCCAGAAAACAGCTTAGGAGAGAGGTGCTACAGCTGCCTTGGGAACATGTACTTCCAACAGATTCTCTACCACCCAACTGGGAAAAGTCTCCATGTGTGTCAAAGACGGGACTGCTTACGGGCCGAAACGTCAAATTCCTGGAAGCTGAGTGTGAGAAGTTTTAAATCACCCTATGGTGAAACTCCTCTGATTACCAGACAATGCCAGGATTAATTGCCTCAAGTACCATGTCACGAATCCAGCATGCCAGGGACATCCCAGAGTGCAAAGGCAAACACGGTGGTTTACGAGCAGCTGTTTTGCTTGACCTAGATACAGAAATCTGGTTTTGCCTGGGAGGGGAAGGAACAACAGATTATTTAGAACTTTTGACAGCGCTGCAGCTTTAAGCACCAGAGAAGCAAATGCTTCCTCAGATTTTCAGCCTTCAGTAAGATGTGGCAGCCCTTACAGAAACAAGCAAGAAACTGCCTGGAGACACAGAATGGCTACCCCGAAGTCACAAACCTTTGCTGACCTGTCACCAACTGCTGGCGAAGGAAGCTGCACACACTGCAGTGCTCCTGGTCTGGCCACACAAACACGCTTGGCAGCGTCACTGAGTCAAGACAGCACTCACCAGATCTTCTGGCTCCCTTGAAAGTACTCCAACGGCCCAGCTTGACAGACATGCATGTGGGGCAGTGGGCTGCACTTCCACACGCATCTTTTGGGGATTTTTTTTTTAAGCTGCAGTTCCAAAGGAATGTTTTGGGGGAAGTTCTGGGTTATACAGGCAGTCAGACAAGCTTCTAAGGCCAGAAGGGATCATTGTGCTCTATGACCCTTGCTAGTTGGCATCCCTAAATTCAGAGTCCAAAAGGGGTGACTTCAAAGGGAGGCTCAAAGCACTGTTGAAAACCAGACAGGCTATCCAGTAACTTAGAACACCTTCAGACATTGCCACTATTTGCATCTCTCGGGTCCCCCGATTCGTTATTAATAGACTTACAGTCTGTCTTCAGTGCTCCTTAGCTTATGGCTTTGGATACCCAATGACAGCTGGTTGAGCTTTTCTGGTAGTTCTACCTGTGTATTTATACAACACAATTACCTCAGGGGGCTTCCTCACCCAACGGGAAGAGACAGAAAGCAGGGAGGAAAAACCATTAACCTCTTCCATAAAATACTGAGCCATATAAAGTGCAATGTTACCATTTAGGCTAAAAAAATGCAACGTTGACGTCAAGGGGGCTGGGAGTTTAGTGGCCCTAAACACCATGACTGTGTTTGTGATAGACCTCAATCTCCAAGCACTGGATGTAGGCAAAGGGAGTGCTGAAGACAGCTCTAAATCAAAAAAGAATCAGGCTAAAGAGAACTGTTAATTTGTTAAGGAACCAAAAAGGATTGATTTGTTATTTAACAGCTCTGCTGCTAACAAGACGGAGGGATAGATTTTTTTTTTTGACATTTCCACTGTCTGGTAAATTGTATTACCGCGTTTCCCAGAATGACTCAAGGGATTTGGGGGGGGACGGGGGCAACCTCCCAACTCCAGTGGAAGAGGTGGCTAATTATTAGCTCTCGATCACCACAGAATGTTGCAACTGCTACAAAATAAAAAGAGTTTATAACCTCTGAACAGGAACTGGGAATTGCTTACAAATTAGTATCTGGAATCAAGAGGCGATACCCTTACATTTATCTGCTAGGGTAAGTCAAACATTGGTCATTTGTGAGGGTCCTAAACAGAGATCAAACTTTCAGGTCTACTACTATCTTCTCCCACCACCTCTACTTCTGTTTTTATTAAAGGAGTGATTCCATCAGATGCATCTTCCTCCCTTTCCTCAGGAGAGTGTGTGTCAAAATCTCATTGTGTATGATCAAGAAGGAAGAAAAATCTGTACACAATGATTAGCCCTGATATTTTAATGGAAATACTGCACTACAGTCAAGTTTACATTTGTATAGAAATCATCACATGGATAGGTGGCCAAGGATCACATTACAGAATACAAAAAGCAATTTAAAGTAAAAAGAAATCTTGCTATTGTACAGGCTGGGATCAGAGCATGGAGCTCAGAAGTCAGACATCGGGAGGGATGAAAGCTTGTCGGAGAAAAACAGAGTTCTCATTCTTTTGTTTAGGTACAGCAAGTCAGATGCTTTATTAACTCTCACAATTGTGCAGAGGGAGAAAGCTAAGCAGGTCTCTCTCAGGTAACTAATTACAGCAAGCATTTATACCTTTCATTACAGAACTAATGAGGGACAGCTGCATTTTGTTTATACATAGGCCATCTTGATATCTTATTTCCTCACTTGTTTTGACTCTAGCCAACATACAATATTTTCTATACCTTATCTATACAAGGTCACAACGACTTCACACACAGTTCTTTCCCACCCGCCTCACACAATCCTCGCTTCTACAAATCTCGCGTTATTAGGGTTACAGTTAGCCTGACTCTTGCTAACGAGCTGTCATGCATTGCAGTTACTTTCTGTCAGTTCTTTCTCTGCTTCCACAACCTGTAGGTGAAAACCCTGCTGCAGGAGGAGATCGCCTTGTGTTTTATTGGGTTTTTTTCCTGGGTACCTTGAACAGCAGAAATCCTGCCATGTTAATCCCATTCCGCTCAAATAACATGCAGGCACAGACTCTTGGACAAAACACCCACAAACCAGCAGCAGCTGTTACTTCCAAGCTGGTAAAGTCTAAATCATCCTGACTTCCACTTCCAGATCAGCTTTAACATATATTAAAAAGAAACACCTGAGGGTGGGGTGAGGCACAGGGGAGCGTGTGTAAAACCTTTGAAATGGAAGAGGACACAATAAAACCCCCTTCCTGTCTGAACACAGCAAAAGGAGGAGAAACGGGACAGGTAACTTATTGCTGGCAAACTCTGAAAACTCCCCCGTGGGCTCTTTACTCTCTTTTCCTCTTTCCATAGGAGGCTCCCATTCATCACAATGGTTGGAATTACTCTCTGTACATTGGCTGCCAATGACTAGTGACCCTTATAGGCCATGCATTTTCACCACTCTGCTCTCCCAGCTGCACAAAGGCTGGAGCCATTGCCTTCCCCCGACCCTCTCTCCCCAATTTCTCCATCTCTCTGCCGGGGAAGGGAAGAGAACTCAGTTCTGAGGGGACAACCAGCTGTCTTGAAATCCCTGGGACAGATTTCAGAAGTGGACTTTGAAAAACAGCAAAGCTGCATTCACAGCTCTCCAGCTGGGACACGGAAGCTGTTCGGGCACAACTGGCAGCATTGTTTTGTGCAAGGAAAGGATGCCTCCTTTGAGGAGAGACAGTGCAGTTGGGTCTGTCGTGGCTTACGAAGTCCCTGCCAACTTGTCTGAAAACCAAAAGCTTCCAATGCTTAAATATCTGCCAGCACTAAACTTCTATGCTTAAAAAAAATATATATCCCATTTGTGGATTTCACTAGTGAAATGCATCACACTGCCTACCCGCCTTGCCGTTCTCTCTCTCTCACACACACACACAGACATAGACACAAAGCAGCTCTAATGAAATACTGGTTTGGTACTTAGGATGTTTTCTCCAATACTGAGAGGGAAAATACATAAGCACAATCAACCCCAGCTAGGTAGCTCAGCAACACTTCAGATTATGAAGCCAATAATAAAATGGTCAAATGTCCCCTCTCCGCACTGCAAACTGCATGGTGCCTTTCAGAACAGGAACAGGGCCGTGGGTGAGCGAGTGTCTTCCTCAATAAGAACCAAGATGTATTTTTCTTTACAAAAGAAAGGAGAGCACAATTTCCACACAAAAGCACTACAACGATAACTCCCTTTGGTAAAAAGTGTAATAAATGTCTCCATAGGTCTGTTTGTTGGTACTAACTCTCAAGCCACCTGGTACTATGGTACACAAGAAGCTGGTACAGTTATACTAGCACATCAAGCATATTTCCTTTAATAAAAAAAGGAAAAAAATTGACAATATGTACATTTATTTACAAGAAAGGAAGGGGAACATGTTAAAATTGTGTTGTTTCTGCTGAGAGTCCAGTTGTGATAGGCACCTCTGGTTTCACGACATATCTGAGCATGTAACTTTAAATGCACCACTCCGGTCAGGATGTATGCAACATCCAGTTCTCTTCCCTTGAAGTTCAGGCCATTGAGGAGTTAGTCTCAGAAGTGCTGGTGCATATGAGCTAGCTGCATTTCTCTAGGATCACTCAGTTCTGAAAAGGATCCTTCCCTCCACAGTGCACGCTGAAGTCAGAGGCCTGTTGGCAAGAGTTCCAGCTTAGGGTTGTAGAGATCCGTTTTCCTAAACCGAATCCCGCTGGTGACAGGATGTACCAGCTGTGCACTAGTCAACTGGCCATGTTACGGAGATACACAGTGAGGGGAGAAAGGCATCTTCCTCGTTTCCTGGATACGCACACACATACACACACCACGTGATCTTCCCTCACTCAGGGACTTTACGGTGTCTTGAATATTGTGCCGTATTTGACACGTACTTGTTAATGCTCACAAAGTGCAGGGTCTCTGTATCACAGGTAGTGGTACAGAGCACCAAACCCTCCAACCCTTCTCCCATTAGCCACTTGTTTGTCTCAGCTGCCATTTCACGGGTCACATGCTCCTTGGTCCATTTGTCCACCCATGCTTGGAATCGCTGGTGCAGCCGCTTGCTCGCTCTTTCATGGGACTACAGAAACGGGAGAGACAAAAGATCACGAACATGGGACTACAGAAACGGGAGAGACAAAAGATCACGAAACACTTAAAAAGCGAAAACAAATCCACTTCCCTAGGCCAACAGATTTGAGATGTTTAGCACTGCTGGGGAACTGGGAATACAAACACTGACCCTTGCTGACTGATCAAGGGAAAGCATCAGTAAATTGGAGGCAGTGTATGAACAAGCAGGCACAGCCATCCTTATTCCCAACTGGAAATCCCCAAAAGCCTCGTGTTAATGAAAATTAAGTCCGTGAAATCAAGTGCTCAGAAGTCATCAAAGTCAAAATCATCAAAGGTTTGTTGAACTCTGAACCAGAATGTTAACTCTGCCACAGTGTATATCCTGTATATTGTATGAAATGGATTCAACACTCTGCTAATAATCAAAACAGGGACACACAAAACATACATGTGCACCAGAGCAGAATTAAACACCCAACAGAAGTAATTTCCAGAAGTTCCTGACTTGACTGCTTGATTAGAACCCTAACGCTGCAATAATGCTAAGCTTCTCATATCTTTTCCCTGATTAATGGCAGTGTCAGGTGATGCAAGACTGTGTTCAGCCTTCAATGCAGGGGTTTATACAAAACAATACGGAAACAGTCTCACGTGCGTGCAAGAATTCCAGCTGGAATAGAAGAGGGGAGTGCTGAGACGGATATATTTGTTCCCAACCTCTCACAGCACATGCGCGCATGCACACGGCACCCCCACTAAAATAAAGTTATTTTTGGACCGAAACAGAGCCTAAGAAATTTCAAACCAAAAAGGAATCTGAGTTATGAGTAAGAGTTAGTTAAGTTTAACACTGACTTAATTACAGTAGTCAGTCCCAGTAATTACTACACATATTCCCATAGCTGTGCTATTCTGTTAGAACCTGAACTTCTGAGTCCTGGGAAAATATGCATTGTGACATTTCCAGGGTGGACTGATTTAAATCAGCATTTGTATTTCAGCTGTTTTCTAAAGAAAGATGCACTCATTAGTTGATATACCCATTAAAACACCTTGACTTACAACTAAATAGACACTTTACAGTAGATTTGGTACATCTGTTTGCTACCTAGAAGTGTACACCATAACTATATTTTCAGATTCTTATTAACCAAACACTTTTAGTATGTTAGAAAATGGTGGTTTTGTTTTTTGTTTTTTAAGAGAGGGTCATGGATTCAGCATATTTATTTCTCTTATTATAATCTTCTAAGTTTAGGCCTCAACATATTTTGTATTAAATTCTGATTTCATTTTAAACTGGCTCATTTTTAAAAAAGAAAAACTTATAAGTAACAAAAAATTTTAAAAAGGAATTTTATTTAATTTTTAAAAAGTCTTCCAATTTTTATCCACCTTGGACCTTTCTGTAATTATGACATCACCGCGGCTATCCTAGTCCCACACCCAGCACTTTCAAGCAGCTGGTATATTCGTTTGCAGTGCTCCGCTGCCCGGGAGCAACCCTAGACTCCCATTCTCAGTGACTGCAGGGTCGAGGCACAGCTCCTTGATGAGATGAGCTTGGAGGGCTATGTCAGAACACGGGTCAGTTTTTCAGCATTTCAGTTCTTTGCTATCCCCTTTTTTAGGCCCACCCTAACAAGGGGGATTAGCAACCAATGTGAGGTGCCCCTAGGCAAGAAACCTACGAGTAAAAGGATGCTAAGAGCTGTCTACTCTAACAGGAGAGTTTGGGAAATGGAGGGGGAGGAAAGGAAGGGTTACATCTCAGGAACACTCAGAGGAAGTTTACAGCGTCCAGTGGACTAAACTATGTCGTGTCCAGTCCTCAAAGCAATATGAAGACTACTAAATGTTACAGGAGAACAACCCCTCCCCCCCACCCCGGACACTTTATCTGACTCTCCCCAGATGCCCTTTGGGAGCAAGAGGTTCAGGGAAACACCAGCTGCTCATCCCATTCCTTTCACTCAACTCCTACCTGCTGAGCACGCAGCAGAGCAGTCCTCCTGTACATGTAATCCTCCGATTTGATCATGTACACCAGGGGTCGGCAATCTCTGGCATGCGGCTCACCAGGGTAAGCACCCTGGCGGCCGGGCCAGTTTGTTTACCTGCTGCGTCGGCAGGTTCGGCGGATCGCGGCTCCCACTGGCTGTGGTTCGCCGTCCCAGGACAATGGGGGCTGTGGGAAGTGGCAAGGGCCAAGGTATGTGCTGGCCGCGGCTTCCCGCTGCCCCCATTGGCCTGGAGCGGTGAACCGCGGCCAGCGGGAGCCGCCATCGGCCAAACCTGCTGACGCAGCAGTTAAACAAACTGGCCCGGCCCCAGGGTGCTTACCCCGGCGAGCCGTGTGCCAGAGGTTGCCGAACCCTGACGTGCACCATCTTATAGGAGTTCAGTTTGAATTTACACTCCAGCTTGTCCAAGCTCTCCACATTCTCCATGGACTTCTTACTGTTTCCCTCCTTCCCTTCCTTCTCCTGCTGCTCCCGACCATGCTGACACTTACGGATCCGCCTCAGGTTCCTGTAAACCAGAGAATCCCTGCTGGGATTAGGGCTCATCCTCTGTCCACTAGGCTGGGCATATCTGGTGGCTCCAGGCCAGCCCTTCGGAACCCAAAGTATTGCTCAGAGTGGAATGGTCACAAATTAAAGTCGGTTAGGCTCATGTGTCTACCATAAGCCAACCCACTGATCTCAGCTGTTTACAGAGAGTGAGGGCCTTTCAAACCTGTTTTGCAACCAACTTCCTGCTAGCGAAAAGCACTGACTCAGCACCTTCTGCACTCAGCTAGAGGGCTATTGTAAGCAAAGGCAGGATTGCCAAAAAAAAAAAACGGGGCTGGTGCATCCCCAAACCCTGACCTCTCTGCAGCCTGTGGACTATGCTCTCTCTCAGTCACACAGAATGAATGTGTCCTGTAGGACTAGAAGCAGGTCATAAACTATAGCATCTGAAACACTGACAGCTCTGCCATCTTCATCCAGTTATACCCCATTTAAACTTTACATGCTTAATAGCTGCAGCTGAACTCCAAGGACAATCGGCTCTTACCTCTGCCTCTACGGAGTCATCCGAGTTCTCCTCTTCGGTGTCCAGCAGCTCGATGGTTAATTGGACCTGGCCTCTGCTCTGAATGAACATCAGCTACAAAGCAGAATGCGGAAGGAGACTTAGTAACCAATTATTCAGAAAAATAAATCCAATAAACTTTATGCAACGGTAGGATACTAGTCCCAGTTACACAATCTGAACACAGAAGGAGTTTTGACAATGAGTGGAAAGTTCTAGATCACTAAGAAGCTAATCTAACAGAGGGTAAAAGAAGAAAGAAATTATTCTACATATATGGGCAGAAGAGAATTCCTGGATAGAGAACCATGACATACTTAAAGAGAGGTGGAAGAAAAAAGCATGAATTGCTGCAGTGAACAGTTGGTATTTTATTAACGATCAGAAAACATTTCTCTGTTACCCACAGAGTTTGCTCGAAATTGGGATGTTTATAAAGGCAAAGCAAGGAGCTGGACTCCTTTTAGCAGCATGCTGTTTTCTGATCAATTTGTGCAGTTTCAATTCTTTGCTTCCCTGATTATTTTGAGACTCTCATCGGGAACACAGAGACGCCCTATAAATATCAAAGCCATTAACAATGAATTTCACTAGTTCAAGATGGGCCCGGCCACTTCTGATTTCACAGCGACGAGAAGTATGAATTTGATTTGAACTGAGAGTCAGGTTTATTTAACGCATAGGTGACAAATATTAGTAAGAGACCGTTACAGTCTACAATGGATGAGATGGAGAAAAAGGTGGAAAGCGTCAGTGACCCACCCCACAGGAGGGAGGGAGAGACAGAGATTAAAAGCCTAGTGAAAGCAATCACTCAATACATAGAATCATAGAATCATAGAATATCAGAGTTGGAAGGGACCTCAAGAGGTCATCTAGTCCAACCCCCTGCTCAAAGCAGGACCAATTCCCAGCTAAATCATCCCAGCCAGGGCTTTGTCAAGCCGGGCCTTAAAAACCTCCAAGGAAGGAGACTCCAACACCTCCCTAGGTAACGCATTCCAGTGTTTCACCACCCTCCTAGTGAAATAGTTTTTCCTGATATCCAACCTGGACTTCCCCCACCGCAACTTGAGACCATTGCTCCTTGTTCTGTCAGTATTACTCTGGCTTTGGGTACACTGAGAAATACAGGGACAAATCCCAGCTTTCCTTCAGGATACGTATTTTTCCATCTTCCTTGCAAATGTCCCATTTCCGAGGAACTCTTTATAGAAATATTCTTCTGTTTTTCCTGTTCGTTCTACAGTTCCTGTCTGGATTGATGCAAGCCCCGCCAAGGACTATATTAAGACTGACAGTCACAGAGCAGGTACTCGGCAGCTCCACCAGGCTAGAATGCACAATCAGGTCACCCTCTCAAGCTCTATGACAGCTGCGGAGCACACAGGTGTCCAGAGGTCCTTGGGATATTTGGATAGTTACGTAAAATGAAAAGCTGAGCCCATTCGCCTTTCTCAGCGAGTCTTTGTACTTCCCCTCCTCTCTCAGCAAGCTCCTCCAAGCGTCACTGCAGGCAGATATGGTTTTTACCTTGAAACAGTTCTCGTCTCACATGAGCTGCTCGGCTTTGTGCTGGTACGTGGCCTCCACAAGGGCCCGAGATGACTGTGAGGACAGCAGGCCTCCGGTAGCTCCGTTGCTATTCTCCAACAGGTAAAGCTCTGTCACCTGCATGCAGATCTCATCGCTCACTGTGTGCTGAAGCTGGGAGCAGGAAGGACACAGAGAAGAGGAGTTAGTGAAGTGGTTTTAAATGCCTCTGGACTTGGTGCACTGTATACTGCAGTAGCCCCCTTTCCCCAACCCAAGTCAGTCAGAGGGCTTTGCACTAGTGTGCACTATGGACAACCTGCCTTCTGCAGTCAGGCCGTAGACAAAAGAGAACACTAAGAAAATCTCCAAAATAAACTTCTCCATGTGGCAACAAGCAGAGTTTGACATTAATCAAAACAAGCCAGGCTGAGCCTTCATCATTTGCCTGCACTTCTAGACTTACATGTTTGCATGCAAACACTTATGTCAAAAGCTATAATTGATGAGAAACTATTTTATCTCCCCTGCATACATATACGCTGTGGCAGCATTGGTCAGATTTCCAGTTCTTCTCCACTATGCACCACGCAAGTCTCAGAACCAGCTAAAGAATATGTCCATCAATGCAGATTAGAAATGAACATACCCTTCAAAATTCCTGCTTCAAACCTCTGTCTGGTCAAACCACAGCAAAAAAAAAAAAAAAAAAAATTCTAGCCATCTAAGTATTAAAACTAAAAAACAATTATTTAGGTTATGAACATAGTAGCCTCTTCTACTGTGAATTACTACTACACCCATTGGAAAACATTGTGTCCTTTAAAATAAATAATGATGCTGGCAAAGTACAGTTACACATACAAAGTAACTACGGATTAATAACCTTTAAGTGAGCATTATGAAGGAAATGCCTGACAGCTGGCAAAGATTTAGACCATCGAGGTACGCGGGAAGGGCTTGTTAGGCAGTTCTCTTGCCATGGAATCGCTACACCAAATCCAAAGGTTGATTAGTTGGTTGTTTCTGGAGGGGAAATTAAAAATAATTAAATCAAATTCTAATTATTAATTATATTCCCAAATTTAAATAAAGAGCCGGTTGACTGCCGATTTCCTGTCAAAACTGAAATTAAGAACTGGTTTTTAGCCCTGTCTTTATACTCTAATTTGTGCTTAACAATTCTCCATAGAAATTGGATCATCGAGGTAGCCAGCATGTGAGAGTCGACACTTGGGCTTACAGAGTTCAAGTGACAACAAGCAGCTAAAAGCCACAAATATACCAGCTTCAAGAGCCAGCCAGCATGTGTGAAATCCAGAAGGAAGTTGTTATTCAAAAGAAATACAGAACCTTTTCCAAGAGTCCTTACAGTTTTGGTCCTTGTGTTTACAAATGCTTCAGGTTTTCTAAGAGCAAGAGGACACTTCAAATGTGGTCCCACCTGATACTAGGCATCTCTTGGATAGTGGAGGACAGTCTGCACTTGGTAAGGCAACTCCCATCTTTTCATGTGCTGTATATTTATACCTGTTTACTGTATTTTCCACTCCATGCATCTAATGAAGTGGGTTATAGCCCACAAAAGCTTATGCCCAAATAAATGTGTTAGTCTCTAAGGTGCCACAAGGACTCCTTGTTGTTTTTACTGATACAGACTAACACGGCTACCCCTCTGAAAGCTGGGTAGTAATCCTCCACATCAATATCCACTAGAGGAAGAGAAGGTGTAACATGAACTACATTGTAACACCCCTCAAAGGCAGTTCCTACAGGCCCACTATGAGTTCTGGGAGCAAAAGGGCCACATGTTGAAGGTCTCAGACAAATTGATGAATTACCAGAATGGTCAATAAAATGAGGAACAACGTTGTAAGACTTTAAATGAGAGCTTTTTAAATTAATGCCAGGTCTGTAACCCGTCAGAGGCCTCACGGAGAAGGGCAGAGGTGGTAAAATTCTCAGAACTAAAGAGAACTAAAGAGGTTCTTGCTACCAAAACAACATTATGCACACCATTAAAGCAGAGACCTCACCAAAAAGATATGAACGCAGATATGTCCTAAGGCTCTTATGAAATATACGCATTGCACATTATTATTAACTTGTATTTCACTAGCACCCAGAGGTCCCAAACTATATCTGCGACCCCTCTGTGCTTGCCACCATTCAGACACACAACAAACTAGGCCCCGCCTTGAAGAATGTAAAACAGAGACCAAGGGGATTGGGGGAAGCAACTTGCCTGAGGTCACATAGTAACTAAGTAGCAGAGCTCGAACTAGAACCCAGGTCTCCTGTTTCTCCAGCACCTTATCCAGAGCAAGCTACACAGACAGTTACCGCCTTTCCAAGCTGAATGTGCTAATGTAGCTTCTAAAAGGTTTTGTGGGCTGTAGCAGAAACATAGTAAAAAGGGGAGGAAAATGAAAAAAGCCATTCAGGGTACACCCAGTTTTGAACTAACACTCATCACTGCGGTATAGGCAGCAAGGGAAGATGAAAATAAAGTTTTAAAAAATACTGGTTAAGGAACAATGCCAATTTAAAGGGAATTTGAAAAGTTCTCTGTGTTTTCTGTTTGTTTTTAATTGTTATAGGTTCAAACACCTCTGCCTCCCTCAAGGCCAACAAAGACTGTCCACACTTCCTCCTTTGCTTCAATCCAAATTAGCTACTTTACTCTGGTTTTAGCTGGCCGGAAACAGGCAGCCATAGGCAGTTTAGTACTGTAGCATTATCACCACTAAGGAAACCAGCCCTTGGAGAATTCTAAATACATATATTTGCTGAGACCACTCAGATTACAAGAACATTGTAACAGAAAATGGAAGATCAAGGAGGCTCTTTTCTGGTCTACATAGGACTGCCTGGACTTACTTGGGTTTGGCCTGCCCTGCTTTCTTTAGTCGGTAAATCATTTGAACACCAGTTTAAAAGGAGACACACTTTTTAATACCAGAGCCAAAACTGACTGCTTTGTCAATTGCCAGGGGCTGACTCCTCCATTGAGATATTTTATAACAAGCTTGGGGCAAGAGAAGATTTTTATCCAACTTGTAAATTCATGAGGTAGAAAAATAGCGCAACCCCAAATTAAGAAATTCAGCTGGCAAGGAGTGTTAAAGCAATACAAAATACCACACCTCTCCCCCACAGCCCCATGAAGTAGGATGTTCCAAGCCCCAGGGTCAAGTCTAGAGATCTCCTCCTTGATAACATGCTGTGCTACATTCAGTGCCCACCAGCATCCTTATATTTCACATTTTGGAAACTACCAAAATGCAGGTACCGGATTTTACAGAGAAAAGACCTAAAGGCAGGTGAGAGGGAGGAACACAGATTCCTCAAGACACCAGGAAACAGATCAAGTACCAGATCCACACACTGGGCTGTCATTCTTGTCTCATTTTATGCCTAGCACTTCCCGCTCCCATTCCCTTTCCCGGTTCTCCTCTTCGATTTGCCGCTCAGCCTGGGTGCAAATCCTCAGCAGCAGCAAGCATAGGATTTGGTGAAGCCGCATGAAGATGTACCAGTTGTTGTTGACATAGAAGAGGTTGTACACTTCATCCCCCCTCCGCCCCTCCCCCAGGTAGCTTCTGGGCCGCTGTGTTGCTGAACAGCAGCTTGGCTTTAGGGAGGCTGCCCCCAACTCCGTTGTGCTTTTTCGCAGCCCCAGTGGCTTCATCCACATCCATTTCCTCCTCCACGTCTGAGAGCTCGCACCACCCAGCAAACAGCATGTCTGGAATGAAGTGGTACATGATCTACTTGATTTTGTACTTATCCTCTTTCTGAATTCCTGTCTGCTGTTTCACGTGGTGGATGATAAAGAGAAGCAGCATCCTCCAGGATTTGCCTGTCCTCATAGGCTAGTGACAGGTGTGGGCCTATGGGTACTCCAGCATTATCTTCTGATGCCTGCTCTTGCCTCTGAGGGAGGAAGACAAAATACACAGAGCATGGGTGAGTATCACATATGCAACTTACCACGTCTTTAAGACCCTTGTACAAAGCACTGCCAGTGAACTGGATTTCCTCTTTCATTACAACCCCAAACCCTATGGGGGAAGGGCCAGAGTTCACATTATCCATCACAACAACCCAAGTTCTGGTGTCAAGGGCCTACACATATTGCATACAGGGCCTTGGTGTCATTCTGTTTGAAGCTGATGCCCTTGTGATCCAGGGATTTAAGGTAATGTTTCTCATTCTGCTCCCTCCAGACCTTGTTGAATCCTCTCTGGGCGTCTCGCCACTCTTCCTCTTTCATCTTTAACCTTAGCAGCCCTTAGAAGCTTAGAGAACCTTAGAAGCTAAAAGATGCTAAGATACCACACTGATGGGTGCAGGATAAAAACCTAGACCAGACAAGCTGGAGGCAGTAAGGCTTCTGCTCAGTGCCCATTGCCCACTGAAACAGCAGAAAGTTTCAGAAGGACTTCAAATGTGGTACAACGTGCATAGCATAATTCTCCAGGAATGGCCATGAATCTTTAGATTGGTTTTGTGGCTATGTTATTTTACAGAAGGTTAAATAGGCCACAAATGCATGGCTATACCCCACTAACCAGGGTGATGATGAGGGCATTCAACAGAACATAAACCAAACTGTTTTTTCCCCCCGTATACCTCCTACAGAGTCCCAGGACTGGGTCTGGGATCATTGTCAATATCCCAGAATTCTGCTTTGTGAGAAGTTACAAATAACAGAAATCTCAACTGTTGTAACCAGCTGCCCCAAAGAGTCCCTGGTATCTGTAACATCCCATAATTTAATACATGGATTTAACCACTTGCCAGACATTTCAGAGCTCTCAAACTTCTCTGATACTTGTTATGGTCCTGTAACTAAATATTTTTTTCACCCCATGCAACACAGGCATAAACTCTGAACCTCTCAGCCAGCTTATACCTAGCCTAGAAGAAAGAAGTCCATTCTGTCACTTCACAAAGAGTGCACTGTAACCAACTTGATCATGTTTAAAGGAAAAACACCACAAGTTGGGAATCAGACAACCCTCGACCTCTTACATCTTGACATAATGGAAAAAACAGCTCTTTCTCCACTGAGGATTAAGGAATCACAATTTACATCTAGGCAGCCTAGATACTTTTGATGAGACATGGGAACTTTGCAGAGATATAATTGCTGAACATTCCAGGAGTCTAGAAGCACACAGATCCCAGTAGTACCTATTACTTGGCAGTCCCTTCGCAAACCTATATCCCTCCTCTAATCTAGTTTGCATACCATGTCCATACCCTGGTGTCTAAGAGCACCTTCTCATAGTCTTACCCCTCTCCTTTCATCTCTCATTTCTTTACGTCTAGTTCTCACATTCTGCCCTGCCTCAGTAGATAACCTGCTAGAGACTGCAGACGTCCTCAACGTGATGCAACATAAAAGCAAGTCCTTCCGGACATGAGTTCTCTTTCTGCATTTGTATAACGGGGCCCCAATTCTGACGGGGACATTAGGGAGCCACCATAATAAAGATCTGACAATCTGCAACTACAATGCTAAAGGGAATTACTTTCATTTCTAATTATCCTTTGTTCTACATTGTTAGAGATGTATCGGGAAAGTGGAAAAGTATGATGACACGGTTCCATCAAAATGCTGTTGTAGCCTCTTGCTGTGTAAATCCAGAACCAGCCAGGAGGACAGAGAAGCTATAAAGAACACAAAGGTTAGTTTCCATTCATTTATGGACTATCCCCTTCAGCCGGTTTAGTAGGGGCACATTCCGCACATTCTTTGAATACTGTAGTTCAATTTCCACCTTCTTTTTACAGCTCACTGACCATGCTCAACAAGGAACTGGGTGGAAGACAGCACTTAAACTCAAGAGTGACACGTGGTGACCACTAGGGGGTTTGGCTCTTACTCCACTCTACCATGGCTGCCCTCAAGGGTAAAAAAAGGAAGAGCTAAGGAAGTTCGGAAAGTCTTGTGCTAAGGTTCTAAGACACAAGAGAAAAAGTCCTACACAGATGGTACTAGAGAAGAGAACTTCCTTTCATCAATTTTACGTTTCCTGCTTTTCATTTTCACATTTTCATATCCCCTTGTCCGTATATGAAAAGGTAAATAGCAGCAGCAATCAGATTTTGTATACCTCTGTAAAAACGCCTCTGATACCACTATCTCTCAAACCTAAACAGTCTCATTACCATCAATCACTTCTCACAGTCTTCCCATGCCTCATCTTCCCCCCCATGCTCATTTCTGAGTCCTTTATTACTGAGATGTCCTTCTTGAGATAGGGTGACCACAACACAGAATTCCAGCTAGGTGGGGGATTTGTTAGTTTTTCAATATACAGTAATGGCATATTTGCTTCAATTCATAGCAGAGATTGAGGCTGTATAAGAAGATTCTGTCAACCACCTCTCTTTCTATTCAAGACCACATTGACGACCTGTAGTCTATAGATCAGGAACCTATGCTTTAAAGATTGTAAAAGTGTCCAACTTTTGACTTAGCTTCCACTTTCCTATGTCTCATATCACAGTACTAATTTTTGGTATGATCCCTTCCACCAAGGATACTGGACTGTTATATATTGTGATTGCTACCATTCAATGGTTTGACCATAGTTATTTCTTGATTCAGAATCTAAGTGTTATTCAGGGCTAAATCAATAACCTCTCCTCTTGTGTAGCTACAGACTAGCTATTACAAGAAGCAATCATTTAAAATATTGAAAAACTCCTTCTCCTCACCTTCTCCAGAGGTTGACATTTTATATGTGGGGAGTTGAAATTGCCCGTTATAACTATTATTCAAGAGAGTGGTCACTGGCCCCCCCTCAATATTGTGCACTCACTTCCTTTTTCTGATCAGGAGGCTGGCAGTAGAACACAGTAATTTTTGAGTTGGAACCTGAATCCAATACAGACTCTACACGTCAAAGTCTTTTTCACTTTCACAGATGGGATTTATAATGGGATCAAACTCAGTTGTGTCCAAAACTGACAATACAGAACCCCACCCCAGCTTGATTTTTGAACTCAAGACTGCCCTATCTTGAGTAGGAAAAATAAAAAATCCTTATCCTGCCAGCAGGGCCAGTGATGTTTTGGCTTTACTAGACACAATAGTAGCTGGGTACTATGAAACGCAACCACTTATTAGAACATAAAAAGCATCTGCATTTCTCAGACTGTATGCTTTCCTCAACTGCAGCCTCTGTGTGTATTATACATTTGGATAGTGCCTAGCATACGATGAGTTTTACTCAAACACAAGTAATAATGCCGAAACCTGGGAAGTACCATTTCAGCACAATAGGAACGGCAACAAATGAATTTTTCCTCAGCCCGTCTATGATGTTGGCCGCTTTGTCAGCATATATCCTCTGCAGCGCCTTGCGGTGGATCACCTCCGACGTGCCACCCAGAGTGTTGTCCAGCTGGAATTTGGCTTGCTCCTCAGCAGACAAGCGGGGAGTTTTTTTGGATTGCCTCTAAGACTCTGATTGTTGCCAGGGTGGTCTCCAAGACAACATCCAGATGAAAGGGAAGATGTGTTAGCCATAGTACAATATTACTTTCTGGAAATAAAGGTCGGGTCTACACTACAGACCTATATTGGTGTAACTATGTTGCTCAGGGGTGTGAAAAATCCACACTGAGCAATGCAGTTACATCGACCTAATCCCCTGTGTAGACAGCGTCATGTCAACGGGAGAGCTTCTCCCATCAACACAGCTATCACGTCTTGGGGAGGTGGATTAACTAAGCTGATGGGAGAAGCTCTCCTGTTGGCATAGGAGTTTCTTCACTTAAGCACTGCATCAGCACAGCTGCAGTGTTTTAAGTGTCCACTTACCCTAACATTTAAGTGAACCAAAACAAGAACTTAATACTTCTGTAATGCTGTACACGTAAAACAGGAGGCACTTGAGAAATGGTTTAATATTTCCACATCTGGTTATTCTAATCTACCTATATTTCATCTGCTTCCTATACAGTATTGCATCTTTTCACAAGAAGTTACAGGCTACTAAAATGCTTCCTTCAGGAAGTAAGATTTTCCATGGGTGGGAGGTATACAATTGACAGCATTACTACAAAAGAAAGCGATAAATCTTAGCATAGGCAAATAATTGCTGTGCTGAGTTCCATTTGGAGTGTCAATCATTTAACACTCTGTGAATGTCATTCTTCAGATTTTTAACAGAAATATATTTCAGCCTCTATGTACTAATAAAAGGAAGCATCAATTATGCACCTGCCATTGAACAGTTTCATTTGGAATGACCTAAAGAGAAGAGAAAGAAAGCTGTGCCAAAGCTACCGACCACGATAAAGTCAATGGGTTGGAGGGGAAGGAGTTGGTGATCAGAAGCAGTTACTTGGATTTTGATTCTTGTATTCACAGAGGTTGAACAGTCCTTAGGTAGAAGCATAACCATGTCCACCAAAGGCAGGACAAGTAGTAATAGGCTAAATCTGCAGCAAGGGAGATTTAGATTAGATATTAGGAAAGCTTTCTAACTATAAGGGTATGTCTACACTACGGGATTAATCCGAATTTATATAATTCGAATTTGGGAAACAGATTGTATAAAGTCGAATGTATGCGACCACACTAAGCACATTAATTCAGCGGTGTGCGTCCATGTTCCGGGGCTAGCGTCGATTTCTGGAGCGTTGCACTGTAGGTAGCTATCCCATAGCTATCCCATAGTTCCCGCAGTCTCCCCTGCCCATTGGAATTCTGGGTTGAGATCCCAGTGCCTGATGGGACAAAAAACATTGTCGCAGGTGGTTCTGGGTACAGACTCACCCCTCCCTCCCTCCCTGCATGAAAGCAATGGATGGCAGACAACCATTTCGTGCCTTTTTTCCTGGGTGAACACTGCAGACTGAATACCACGGTAAGCATGGAACCCACTCAGCTCAAGACAGCAGTCATGAATATTGTAAACACCTTGCGCGTTCTTGTGGAGTGTATGCTGAGCCAGGACCAGAAAAACGAGGCGAGGAGGCAGCGGCGGCGGCAGCGCAGCGACAAGCGTGATGAGAACATGGACATGGACACGGACACAGAATTCTTCAAACCGCGGGCCCCGATGCTTTGGAGATCATGTTGTTAATGGGGCAGGTTCTATCCATGGAACACCAATTCTGGGCAAGGGAAACAAGCACAGACTGGTGGGACCGCATAGTGTTGCAGGTGTGGGATGATTCCCAGTGGCTGCGGAACTTTCGCATGCGTAAGGGCACTGTCATGGAACTTTGTGACTTGCTGTCCCCTGCCCTGAAGCGCCAGAATACCAAGATGAGAGCAGCCCTCACAGTTGAGAAGCGAGTGGCGATAGCCCTGTGGAAGCTTGCAATGACAGACAGCTACCGGTCACTCGGGAATCAATTTGGAGTGGGCAAATCTACTGTGGGGGCTGCTGTGATGCAAGTAGCCAAAGCAATCACTCAGGTGCTGCTACGAAAGGTAGTGACTCTGGGAAATGTGCAGGCCATAGTGGATGGCTTTGCTGCAATGGGATTCCCTAACTGTGGTGGGGCAATAGATGGAACCCATATCCCTATCTTGTCACCGGAGCACTAGGGTACCACTAGGGTACCCAGTACATAAACCGCAAGGGGTACTTTTCAATGGTGCTGCAAGCACTTGTGGATCACACGGGACGTTTCACCAACATTAATGTGGGCTGGCCGGAGAGGGTTCATGACGCTCGCGTCTTCAGGAACACTACTCTGTTTAAAGGGCTGCAGCAAGGGACCCAGCCTACCCCTTAATGCCATGGCTCATGAAGCCATACACATGCAGCCTGGACAGGAGTCAGGAGCTGTTCAACTACAGGCTGAGCAAGTGCAGAATGGTGGTAGAATGTGCATTTGGCCATTTAAAAGGTCGCTGGCCATCGTTACTGACTCGCTCAGACCTCAGCCAAACCAATCTCCCCATTGTTATTTCTGCTTGCTGTGTGCTCCACAGTCTCTGTGAAAGTAAGGGCGAGACTTTTATGGCGGGGTGGGAGGCTGAGGCAAATCGCCTGGCTGCTGATTACGTGCAGCCAGACACCAGGGCGATTAGAAGAGCACACCAGGAAGCTCTGTGCATCAGAGAAGCTTTGAAAATCAGTTTCATGACTGGCCGGCTACAGTGTGAAATATCTGTTTGTTTCTCCTTCATGAAAACCCGCCCCCTTTATTGACTCATTCTCTGTAAGGAACCCACCCTCCCCCTTCCCCCAGCTTGCTTTAAAACCAAATAAAGTCACCATCGTTTAAAAATCATTTATTCTTTATTAATACATTATAAAAAGAGAGAGGGAACCTGGGTGGGGTTTGGGAGGAGGATCGGCGGGAAGGAAAAGGCCACTAAAAAAAGGTTAAAAAAATGACAGCCTTTTGCTTGGGCTGTCCATTGGGGTGGAATGGGAAGGTGTACGGAGCCTCCCCCCCCCCCCGCCCCGTTCTTACACGTCTGGGTGAGGAGGCTATGGAACATGGTGAGGGAGGAGGGGGGTTATACAGGGGCTGTAGCGGCACTCTGTTATCCTGCTGCCGTTCCTGAAGCTCCACCAGACGCCGGAGCATGTCTGTTTGCTCACGCAGCGGCTCCAGTGTTGCATCCTGCCTCCTCTGATCTTCCTGCCACCACCTCTCATCTCGAGCGTCTCTCCTCTCCTCACGTTGGTCCCTCCTGTCCTCACGTTCACTGTCTTCTTTCCTACACTTTGAAACGGTGTCCTTCCACTCATTCAGATGAGCTCTGTCACTGTGGGTGGATTCCATGATTTCTGCGAACATCTCGTCTTGCGTCTTCTTTTTCCGACGCCTTATCTGTGATAGCCTTCGGGACGGAGGAGGGAGGCTTGAAGAATTTGCAGCTGCTGGAGGGAGGGGAAAAAAGGAGAGAATTTTTTTAAAAGATACATTTTGCAGAAAAATGCTTATACTCTTTCACGGTGACCAACACTATTCACATTACATAGCACATGTGATTTCTGTGCAAGGTCGCATTTTGCCTCTTAATATTGAGTGCCTGTGGCTTTGCTGCTAGAGATCACAGACGCAGGTCTGGGCAAAAGAATTCGGCTTGCATGCAGCCATGGTAAGCCATTGTCTTTCGGCTTCTGCGCCCTCCTTTCCCACATACCAAGCAAAGCCCGTTGAGTGCTGCGGTTTTCCTGTTAATATTCAGCAGCAGAAAACAAACTAACCCCCCGCCCCCATCCAATTCTCTGGATGATCGCTTTATCCCTCCCCGCACCGCGTGGCTGGTATCAGGGAAGATCCCTGCAGGAACCAAACACCCCCCACCCCACCATGAATTCTCTGGGATGATAGCTTTACCCCTCCCCCCACCACGTGGCTGGTATCAGGGAAGATCCCTGATAGCCAAACTTGAAAAGCTCTGGGCCAATTCCCCCCCGTCCCCCCCCACACTTGGCTAACTGCAGGGAAGGATTTCTTTTCAGCCACAGGCAAACAGCCCAGTAAGAACTGCCACCTCTGTCCCCTTAATTAAATTCCCGTATTTCAACCAGGTTACCATGAGCGATATCACTCTCCTGAGGATTACACAGTAAGATAAAGAACGGATGTTGCTTGAATGCCAGCAAACACCGGGACCATACGCTGCCAGGCTTTGTCATGCAATTATACCAGATTACTTGCTGCAAGCATGGCGCGGTCAAGTGTCCTACCATGGAGGACGGAATAAGGCTGCATTGCCCAGAAACCTTGTGGCAAGGCTTTTGGAGTATCTCCAGGACAGCTTCATGGAGATGTCCCTGGAGGATTTCCGCTCCATCCCCAGACACGTTAACAGACTTTTCCAGTAGCTGTACTGCCTGCGAATGCATCCCAAGTCCTCAGGGCAAAGTAATCATTAAAAACCCTTGCTTTTAAAACAAGTTTTATATTTTAAAAGGTAAACTCACCTGAGGTCCCTTCTATGGGGTCGTGGTCTTGGATACTGGGTTGGGAGGGTACTTCAGTCAGGCTGAGAAAAAGATCCTGGCTGTTGGGAAGAACGGAGTGCTCGGTGCTCTCTGCAAGCTCTTCCTCCTCCTCCTCTTCCCCGTCTGCAGAATCCTCAGGTGTAGCTGATGAGATGATCCCCCCCTCGGAATCCACAGTCAGAGGTGGGGTAGTGGTGGCGGCCCCCCCTAGAAGTGCATGCAGCTCGTCGTAGAAGCGGCATGTCCGTGGCTCTGACCCGGAGTGACCGTTTGCCTCCTTTGTTTTTTGATAGGCTTGTCTGAGCTCCTCGACTTTCACTTGGCACTGATCTGAGACCCTATTGTGGCCTCTCTCCATCATGCCCTTGGAGATTTTTTCAAAAGTTTTTGCATTTCATCTTTTTGAACGAAGTTCTGCTAGCACTGAATCCTCTCCCCATATAGCAATCAGATCCAGTACCTCCCGTACGGTCCATGCTGGTGCTCTTTTTCGATTATCGACCTGCATGGTTACCTGTGCTGATGAGCTATCTGTGGTCACCTGTGCTCTCCACACTGGGCAAACAGGAAATGAAATTCAAATGTTGGCGGGGCTTTTCCTGTCTACCTGGCCAGTGCATCCGAGTTCAGATTGCTGTCCAGAGCGGTCAAAATGGTGCACTGTGGGATAGCTCCCGGAGGCAAATACCATCGAATTGCTGCCACACTAACTCTAATTTGAAATGATAAAATCGATTTTGACGCTACTCCGCTCGTCGGGGTGGAGTACAGAAATCTATTTAAAGAGCCCTTTATTTCAAATTAAATGGCTTCGTTGTGTGGACGGGTGCAGGGTTAATTCGATTTAACACTGCTAAATCCGAATTAAAGTTGTAATGTAGACCAGGCCTAAGGGTAGTTAAGCACTGGAATAGGCTTCCAAGGAAGACTGTGAACTCCCCATCATTGGAGGTTTTTAAGAACAGGTTGGACAAACTTTTGTCAGGGATGGTCTAGGTTTACTTGGTCCAACTCAGTGCAGGGGGCTAGACTTGATGACTTCTTGAGGTCATTTTCAGCCCTACATTTTTATGACTCTATGATCCTATAACCAAGAAAAAACAATTCCGGGCATCAGTATTTAAGCAGTATTATACCATATATGGTGTCAAGTATCAGCGGGTAGCCGTATTAGTCTGTATCTACAAAAACAACAAGGAGTCTGGTGGCACCTTAAAGACTAACAGATTTATTTGTGCATAAGCTTTCGTGGGTAAAAACCTCACTTCTTCGGATGCATAGAGTGAAATTTACAGATGCAGGCATTATATACTGACACATGGAGAGCAGAGAGTTACTTCGCAAGTGGAGAACCAGTGTTGACAGGGCCAATTCAATCAGGGTGGATGTAGTCCACTCCCAATAATGGATGAGCAGGTGTCAATTCCAGGAGAGGAAAAGTTGCTTCTGTAATGAGCCAGCCACTCCCAGTCCCTATTCAAGCCCAGATTAATGATGTAAAATTTGCAAATGAATTTTAGTTCTGCTGTTTCTCTTTGAAGTCTGTTTCTGAAGTTTTTTTGTTCAATGATAGCGACTTTTAAATCTGTAATAGAATGACCAGTGAGATTGAAGTATGAACCAATCCCTGTAGCAAACCTCGTTGCCTACTCTGTCCCCATATCTACTCTGGCGACACCATCAGAGGACCCAACCACATCAGCCACACCATCAAGGGCTCATTCACCTGCACATCCACTAATGTTACATATGCCATCATGTGCCAGCAATGCCCCTCTGCCATGTACATTGGCCAAACCGGACAGTTCCTCCACAAAAAAATAAATGGACACAAATCGGACATCAGGAATGGTAACACACATAAGCCACCAAGTGAACACTGTGGGGGATGTGGAGATGCCTATAGTGATCCTCGGGGACCCAGCCTACCCGCTAATGCCATGGCTCATGAAGCCCTATACAGGCACCCTGGACAGTGAAAAGGAACTCTTCAACTACCGTCTGAGCAAATGCAGAATGGTGGTGGAGTGTGCTTTTGGACGTCTCAAGGGGAGATGGAGAAGCTTATTGATTCACTCCGATCTCAGCGAAACCAATATCCCCATTGTTATTGCAGCTTGCTGTGTGCTCCACAATCTGTGTGAGAGCAAGGGGGAGACCTTTATGGCGGGGTGGGAGGCTGAGGCAAATAGCCTGGCTGCTAATTACGCCCAGCCAGACAGCCGTGCGATTAGAAGAGCACAGCGGGACGCGCTGTGCATCCGGGAGGCTTTGAAAGCTAGGTTCCTGAGTGAGCAGGGTAACCTGTGACAATTTTGTTGGTTTACAGAGAAGCTGAACCTGCCCCCGTTTCTTTACCCAGTGACTGTTCACTATCCTCTCCAGTTTCATACCCCGTTCACCCCCTTCCAACCCACGTTTAAAAATAAAATCACTGAAAATTTGTTAATGAACAACGTTTTCTTTATTACTGTTTTTGCGGTAAAGTTTTGAAACTGGGACGCAGACTGTAGTGGGGAGCGGGTGTAGTGTACTGATGCAAAGGACGCTTCTAAACTCGAGGAATGCCAGGCTCCTGCTTCTACAGTGGTCCGCACTGGCGGACTGATTGTTTGAACGGAGCCTGTCACCCCTTCTGTTCGGGACTCTGTGTGTGGGGGCTATGTGACTTTGTGGCAGGGGGAGGACGGTTACAGATTCCCTGCTGCGTGGCTCTGTGATCCAGGATAAGGACCGCTGCATAAGATCTCTAACCGCCCTCCTCCGCCACAAAGTCACATAGCCGCCCTCCCACCCCCCAGACAATGAAAACCACCTCCCAGACTGACCAGGGTGCCTAGTGAATGCACTGTGTGTGTGACCTGCTGCTGAACCTGCCCCCGTGTCTGTACCAACCACCTTTCCCCCCCTTAAAACAGACTGTCCTCTAAAAAAACACGATGGAAACAGCAATTAACAGAAACTTATTTTTTATTAGCAAATGGACAGTTAGGGGATGAAACTGGGATGGGGGCTTGGGTGAGGCGGGAAGGAAAGGACTTATCAAACTTTGGGGAATGACAGCCTTCTGCCACTTGAGCAGTCTGCAGGGGTAGAGTGACAGTTTTCACGGGCTCTGCAGCCCCTCCTTCTGGGTACTTTCGGTGAGGGGGATATGGGACTTTGTGGCGGGGGACGGTGGTTGCAGATAGACTGCAGCGGGGCTCTGTCCTCCTGCCTCCGGTCCTGCAGAACATCCACAAGGCACCGTAGCTTTTCCGTTTGCTCCCTCATTAGTCCAAGCAGTGTTTGAGTCGCCTGCTGGTCTTCCTGCAGTCACCTCTCCTCCCGTTCGCTGTGTGCTCTCTGGTATTGGGACATGTTCTCCCTCCACTGACTCAGCAGGGTTGCCTCGGCTCGGGAGCAGCCCATAAGTTCTGAGAACATGTCGTCCCGTGTCCTTTTCTTTCTACGCCTAATCTGCGACAGCCTTTGGGAGGGGGATGACAGGGTAGGTCGGGAGACAGCCACAGCTGTGGGATGGGAAAAAGGGAGTGAATTCCTCAGAAAGATAAATTTTGGGGGGAACAAAGAAAATAGCCTTTCTCTGTGAAAAAGACCATTCACAGCACCTATCACATGCGCACTCAGGACAAGGTCGAATTTTCGGCCTTCGCATTCAGTCCCTGGGGTCTTGCAGTGCAGATCACAGAATCGGAACAGCACGGGGGAATTTGGGTAGTGGGCTGACATGGTAAGCCGTAGACTTGTGGCAGCTTAAAACTGTAATAATAGCACTGCCCTACTTTCATGTTCAAAGCAATGCTCCTAGCGTTGGCCAGTTCCTGCTGCCAGCAATCCGGCAAGCATGAACTCTGCCCCTGTCCCACCCCCTCGCGGCTGTCCCCGGGAAAGATCCCTCTATGCTGCCTCTCTCCCGCCTCCACCACATGACTGTAAACCGGCGGTCACAGTTCTGTAAAGGAACAGGGAAGCAGTCCCAATACTAACATTCCCCTAATTCAAAGCAGGTCACCATGAGCGACATCACTCTGATGCGTATTTCAGACAGGGACGAAGAACGCATGCTTCGGGAAAGCCTGCAAAGACCAGGGCCGTATGCCGCCATGCTGTGCAAGGCAATGATACCGGAGTACTTGATGGTAGCCTGGCGCGGACACGTTTCATACTACGGAGGACACAACATGGCCGCTCTGCCAATGAACCTCATGCAAAGGCTTTCCAATTACCTCCAGGAGAGCTTCATGGAGATGTCCCCTGAGGATTTCTGCTCTATCCCCGGACATATTGACCACATTTTACTGTAGCTGCACTGGCAAGGGCTAAACAGTAGAGCGCCTACGGCAAACCAATGAAGATATACCGGACATTGTTAGATTTTTTTGCAGCAGTTGCACTAGCAAAGACTAGAACTTTAAGTGCCTAGGACAATCTAATCATGAAAAAGCCACAGTTAATATTAATATTCTTTTCAAAATAAATGTTTACATGTTTAATCCACTTACCGGCTGATCCTTCCCCTGATTCTGGGTCCGGGTTAACGCCTGGGGACGGTTGGTACGGGATCTCTGTGAGGGTGATGAAGAGATCCTGGCTGTCTGGGAAATCAGCGTTGTAAGCGCTGTCGACTGCCTCGTCCTCCTCATCTCCTTCCTCATCTTCCCCGTCCACTACCATCTCAGAGGAAGCGGGTGTGGACAATATCCCATCCTCAGAGTCCACGGTCAGTGGTGGGGTAGTGGTGGCGGCCGCACCGAGGATGGAATGCAGTGCCTCGTAGAAACGGCATGTCTGCGGCTGGGATCCGGAGTGCCCGTTTGCCTCTTTGGTCTTCTGGTAGCCTTGTCTCAGCTCCTTGATTTTCACGCGGCACTGCGTTGCATCCCGGCTGTATCCTCTCTCTGTCATGGCTTTGGAGATCTTCTCGTAGATCTTTGCATTCCGTCTTTTCGATCGCAGCTCCGAAAGCACGGACTCATCGCCCCACACAGCGATCAGATCCAAGACTTCCCGATCAGTCCATGCCGGGGTCCTCTTTCTATTCTGAGATTGCATGGCCATCTCTGCTGGAGAGCTCTGCATTGTTGCCAGTGCTGCTGAGCTCGCCACGATGTCCAAACAGGAAATGAGATTCAAACTGCCCAGACAGGAAAAGGAATTCAAATTTTCAAATTTTCCCGGGGCTTTTCCTGTGTGTCTGGTCAGAGCATCCGAGCTCGGACTGCTGTCCAGAGCGTCAACAGAGTGGTGCACTGTGGGATAGCTCCTGGAGCTATTAGCATCGATTTCCATCCACACCTACCCTAATTCGACATGGCCATGTCGAATTTAGCGCTACTCCCCTCATTGGAGAGGAGTACAGAAGTCGAATTTAGGAGACCTCTATGTCGAACTAAATAGCTTTGTTGTGTGGACGGGTGCAGAGTTAATTCGATTTAGCGCTGCTAAATTCGACATAACCTGCTAGTGTAGACCAGGCCTGTGACTCTCTGACAATATGAAATACACCAGTGATATGTTGCCGGAAGTGTTTGGGATGAAATAAGCACAGATATGGTAGGAGTGAATCTTAAAGACAAATAAACGGAATCTCTAGTTGCCAAACAGCTCTAGAAGAGTAGAAGAGATCAGGGCCAGCTGCAGGCACCAGCTAAAGAAGCAGGTGCTTGAGGCGGCCAATACCAAGGCGCGTCACTCCGGCTGCTATCGGGGCGGCACGTCTGGGTCTGCAGCGTGGTAATTCAGAGGCAGGTCCCTCAGTCCCTCTTGGAGCGAAGGACCTGCCACTGAATTGCCACCGAAGAGTGGAATGGCGTGATCGCGGTGCCACGGCTTTTTTTTTTTTTTTTTTGCCGCTTGGGGTGGCAGAAAACCTGGAAGCCGGCCCTGTCTGCTATGATTATTGGATAGAGATCTTTATTTCTCACCCTCGTCTCCTACATTCACATCATCTCCACCATCCTGAGGATATGCTTCTTGGAAGGAAGGTATAAAGCTTTCTCAACTGGATGCTCCCTCCTTGTCAGGTTTATTTGATACTACGGGATTGATTTGTCTCCACTTGTGAGACTCACGCCAGCCTTCTTGGTGGTTCTGCATAGACTGATCTCCATCAATTACAGCAGCTTACCTCCCATGTTGAACCCCCATCATCCACAGCTCAGAAAGACAAAGAGGTGGAAAGCGCTCTGACCAAATATTTGGAAACAAAAAAAAATGTTAAATTTCGCATGTAGCGTAAAAACGTTTTGGGAAGAAGCAGTGAAATATCAGTAAGGGACTCTACGGACATTTCTTCACCTCTGCAGGCAGTGGAAAAGCACATGACATACAAGGAGTGTGGGTTAATTAATGGGAAATGGGCTTCCAGGTCCCCTATGTGACTTTTAAAAATCTTAGCTATAGTCTATAAAGCAGTGCAGTAAAACTGCCAATGGATTTTGCTTTTCAAGTTCTTTGTTTCAAACCCTCCTAATAGCCCATGCAGCAAATCTGTGTTTACCCTCTTCTTCACCAAGTGCTTTGGGACTCACAGATCAATGAGGACTCTGTAATGCCAATCAAAATCAAACATCACCCAGAACTCTTCTTTCTCAGCCCAGCTGCCCTGCATCCCAGTTCTTCCTGTTCTAATCAATATACCCCACTGCTCTCCCAAGGCCAGCAATAAAACCCAGGACTCTTGAGTTCCCAACCCCATCCCGATATCAACCCTTAGATCAGATTTCTCAGTCCAAGCCGGGAATAATGGTAACTAGTTAATAGAATATCCTTTGATCTTTCTATCTCCCTTTTACTAAATTGAACTTAGGAAATTCCATGCCCCGCCCCCCCCCCCCCCCCCACACACACACTGTGATAATGTTGGAAAGTATTAAAATATTGGGAAATGTCTTGCAAACTTAAAACTGCTGGATTGTGTGTGTGTGTGTGTGCATTTCCACAGAGCTGGCCAAAATTCCCAGTTTTTTCTGGGACAATTTTTCCTTCAAGTTTTGTTTGTTTGTCTGAGCTGTTTCCACTTCTTGGGGGGGCGGGGGGGAAGAAGAGAAAGGAAAAATGAAACTATTATTTTGGCACTAGGCCTAATAGGAAAAGACATTCTTTACCCAAAACAACTCCTTCTGTAGCATTAGAATCTAGCCAATACCTTTGGCAAACACAGAAAAGATTATGTGATGTTTAAAATGATGAGAGATTAATATAAAAAGGATAATAAAAGATTTATATTTTCTGAGAACACTAAACCTTCAGTGACTTTCCATGAGATTTGAGCACCTAAATCCCTTGAGCTGTTGTTAAACTCACAGCCATAATATATAATATACATAGAGCCATATCTTTAGCTGGTGGGAATCAGCTGGTGGCCTACCGAATTCAATAGTGCTATGACAATTTACACCAGCGGGGGACCTGCCTTATTGATGTCAGGGAAGCCGTGTTAATTTACAGCAGTGTGGGATCTGACCACTGTTGATTTTAATGGAGCTACATCAATTTACACTAATTGAGGAGCCGTCTTCTGTTGATTTCAGTACAGTTACAATGACTTACACCACTGGTCTTCTGGCCCATTCACTCCAGTAGAGATAGACTGACTTAAACTAGCTAGAAATAGGTCCCCATCTATCTATCTATCTATCTATCTATCTATCTATCTATCTATCTAATGTTCACTGTTCCCGGCCAATGGGAGCTGCAGGAAGCAGTGGGCCACAGGGACGTGCTGGCAGCTGCTTCCCACAGATCCCATTGGCCAGGCACTGAGAACCGCAGCCACTGGGAGCTGCAGGGGGCCACGCCTGTGGACAGTCAACATCAGCAAAATGTCTCGTGGCCTGCAATCAGATTACCCAGATAGACTGCATGCGGCCTGCGGGTCACAGGTTGCTCACAACTGTGTTAGACCAATTAGTTAAAAATCCATACTTTCCTCCTTGGACAGATCCATCTATCCCTGGGTCTGATAACTTAACAGACATTATTTATGTATTAGATATTATCCATTCATTGAATTCCCATGTATATTAATTATGTTTTTAAATTTTATTATTTTTTCCGTTTCTCTCTGGACACAGTTTTGCTGAAGAATAATGGAGACTAAAACCACCATGGCTGAATTTATTCTTTTCGCACTTTTGAGTGATCCACAGCTACAGATTTTCCTCTTCTTGGTATTTCAAGTATTTCAAGCTCCTTCCACCTCAGCCTGGTCTCCTACATTCACGTCATCTCCACCATACTGAGGATATGCTCTGTAGGACAGGCGTAAAGCCTCCGCCACCTGCAGCTTTCACCTCAATGTGGCTATTTTATACTATGGGACAGGTTTCTCGCAGTATGTGAGAGCCATCTCAGCTTCCTTGGATGCTCTGGTCTCCATCCTGTACAGCACCTTGTAACCCCCATGTTAAGTCTTGACATCTACTACCTGCAAAACAAAGGAGTGCAAGCAGTTACGGTGAAAATGTGTTGCACGTTAATGGGTCTGTGTAGACTCTGCTGCTGTGAACTAAAAGTTCCTAATGCACTTTAATGTAGTGCTGTTTCTGTCAGTCTCTTCTGTTGAAGCTGTCCCACTTTGGATAATTACTTGAATAATAATGGGCTAACTTCTTTTGTGAACCAAGCCCTTCTTGGGTCTGGGCCTACTAAGCCAGGCCAGATCTGTGGTCCATCTAATACTCCATCAGATGCTTCAGAAGAAGGTCCAAGGAAACCTAAAATGGGCAATTATGGAATAACCCATCCCTAGAACTTAAAGCATGGTGGTTTTAAGACCTAGCCCCTGCTTACCATGAAGCAGAGATCTTAATCTAGAGCTAACTCAGTAATAAGTTTGAATGGTAATAAGAAAATTATTTACAGTAGGAACTGAAATCTACCTGGGAGAGAAGCCAAGGAAGAGTGAGATGTTGGTTAAAACATTAGCCTGTGGTTACAGAAGCTCAGATTTCAAGTTTCTGCTCGGTCATGGACTTCTTATGCGACCTTAAGCAAGTCAGTGAGCCTCTCTGTGGCTCAGATTCATAGATTCCAAGGTCATAAGGTGTCATTGTCATCATCTAGTCCAACATCCTGTATCACACAGCCCACAGAATTTTCCCCAAAATAATTCATAGAGCCAATCTGTTAGAAAAACATCCAATCTTGATTTAAAAATTGTCAGTGATGGAAAATCCACCACAACCATTGCTAAATTGTTCTAGTGGTTAATTACTCTCACTGTTAAAAATCATGCATTATTTCCTATCTGAATTTGTCTATCTTCAACTTTCAGCCATTGGATCGTGTGATACTTTTCTCTGCTACATTGAGGAGCCTATTGTCAAGCTGTCGGGAGTGATTCACAACCATGAGAGGTTCATCAACCTCAGGGCAAATTGTCTAAAAGCAGGGCCTACACCCCAAATGGGTGGTTTGTTCTATAATTACATTTCACCAACCTAGTAAGAAATGTGAATGCCTGTGAATCAAAGTAACAGTCTTACTATGGAGTCACACACAGACAGTCCCGTTGGGCCCTCCAGTCTATCTTGCCACCCAGGTACACTGGACTTAGTGATAAATGGTTAATTACACCAAAAAAACACAAAATATTCAGGTTGCCCCCAGTCCCAAGAGACCAGTCACTTATCCCAGATCAATTTGTACCTTAGATCTCATGCCAAAGTCAACACTAGTAGCTAATCCAATAATAAACTAACTAAGGATTTATTAACTAGGGCAAAAAATGAGAGAGTTAGTTACAAGTTAAAGCAGGCAACATATAGGCACAGATGAATAACAGGTGGTTCCAAAAGGTGACTGAAGTTTTAGCAGTCTGTTCACTGAATGACTTTTTGGGATAACCCAGGTTGACCCTGGGGATCTCTGATTTTTGTTCCTTAACACCAGCCCTTGTAAGAGTCCAAACACTAAAGAGAGAACCATTTCTTCTTGTGAGCATCTTTACATGCCCTTACCCCAGAGTTCAAACTGATGGGATAAGAGCTTCTGCATGTAACTTCTTCATGGATGGATGGGGCAGTCAACAGAGCTTTGTCCTACAATGGACCATTTAGTCTTGATTGTCCTTCTTGATGGACTGGAAAACTATTCTTCCTGCCTAGTTTCACAAGTTCAGAGCAGGCATTTTTACAATTATAAAACAAAACGTACATATTACCTTATAGCATGGGATATAGACATCACAAATAAGAGTCACACATGCAGCCACTTAAACACTAAACACATCTTTACAAGTCTAACACCTGTCTTGAAGAATATTAACATACAGGTGAGCTGGTCTCAGAGGTGCGGGAACTAGGGGTGTTGGGGTGCTGCCACTAGCTGGTCTGGATTCCAGCTATGAATTTGTCAGTGCTCAGCTAACGCCTATAGACTTGGCAAGATATGGCACCTGGTTTGTCGGCATCACACCCATTATTCAATATTTGTTCCCTACTGAGATGCTATAGATTGTAATCAAGTCACCCCGTAACCTTCTTTTTAAGATAAATAGACTGATTTCCTTGAGTCATTCACTATAAAGCATGTTTTCTAATCCTTTAATCATTCTCATAGCTCTTTTCTCACCCCCTCCAAATTTTCAACATCCTTCTCTAATTGTGGGCACCAGAACTGGACAAACTATTCCAGCAGGGGTCTCACCAGTACCAAAGAAAGAGGTAAAATAACCTCTCTACTCTACCCAAGATTCCCCTGTTTCTGCATCCTGGAATCGCATTAGCTCTGCTGGCCACAATATCACATTGGGAGCTCATGCTCAGCTGATTATCCATCATGACCCCCAAATCTCCTTTTGTATATGGAAATAATAGCACTGCCCTGCCTCACAATCACTGTCCATTACCCAGAGCAGATTCACTGGGATAATGTATAATTGTTATTAGAAACATGGGCCAATGACTCAGCTGGTATAATGTGGTGCAGTGCCATTGTTTTCACTGTAGAGGCGGTGATTCACATTATCTAAGGCTCTAGTCCAGTATCTAGAAATGAATCAATAAATAAAATAAATCAAAGCATATAGAGCTTTCTGGGTCTGTCATATTACCCATTGTGAAATACTCATTCATTACTGATGCAGAACACTGTATCAGAGGGGTAGCCGTGTTAGTCTGAATCTGTAAAAAGCAACAGAGGGTCCTGTGGCACCTTTGAGATTAACAGAAGTACTGGGAGCATAAGCTTTCGTGGGTAAGAACCTCACTTCTTCAGATGCAAGTAATGGAAATCTCCAGAGGCAGGTATATATCAGTGTGGAGATAACGGGGTTAGTTCAATCAGGGAGGGTGAGGTGCTCTGCTAGCAGTTGAGGTGTGAACACCAAGGGAGGAGGAACTGTTATGCTCCCAGTACTTCTGTTAGTCTCAAAGGTGCCACAGGACCCTTTGTTGCTTAGAATATTATTCGTTACAGCAAAGATGTTACTATGGTAATAGTCAGAAAGGTACTTATGCTACAGACATTCACAAGGCTGCATAATAGGGTGGTTTACATATTGATAAATACCAATCATAAGACATTGCTGCTAGCAGATAACATTCAGCCACAAAACCAAAACTATCACTATTTGGTACCCTACCTGCCCCTAGGATGTTGAGCCTAATTATACTGTGGGTGCTGCTGCTTAGTGGCTCCCTCTACTGTTATGCCTTTAATTAGATCCTGTATATTACTTTGAATGGACGTCTAAGGCACAAGGTACTACTCAATGGGTACAATTTGCAAAGCCTCTAAGTGATTTAGGAGCCTAAGTTCTATTTTCAAAAGTGAACAAGGTCCTTAGAAATGTATGTTTCAGTGAAAGTCAATGGGATTTGTGCTTTTAAGGCATTTAGGCACTTTGATAATTTTACCCAATGTGCTTCAGGAGAATAGATCCTGGCGTTTTTCAAATACAGAATTGAGTAGCATTTTCTCCACACGTACTTATAATTTTTTACTTAACAATGACTTATTGTTATAAATTGATGTTTCAACAAAAAACATTTTATCATTTATTGACTGATTATTGATTGATTGATTGATTGATTGATTGATAGGAAACTATTTGGGTCTTCTAAGCCTACTAATCTTTTCAAGAGAACATATATTACAAAAATACAGTCTTCCCAGAGACAAAATTAGGGAGCATTTAGGAATCCAGGACACAAAGGAGAGACCAAATAATGTAACAATCCAAACCCACCCACTGGAATCCAAAACCAGGGCTATGCAAAATGTGTTTTCCCAACTCAGTTAGAACAGAAGAGCAGATGAAATACGGAACTGGAATCTTGAATTGTGCTGTGTGGAGTGCAGAGCTTATCACAGTTATGTTTGCAGTGAGGGCAGTAGTAAATAGGAGCTCTAATATTTAATGGAAATGCGGCTGTCCCAAAACTTAGTATGACCTCACATTCCCCATGGAAGCTCCAATGGGCATGAGCTTGAGGCCACCTAGATGCTACCTCCACTGCTAGTTCAACCAGATGGATTTGTTCCCACAGCAGTCACTCCTTCTGAATTCCTGTGAGCACCATCAATTTATGGATGATCTTTCTCATGGCCTCCTTGACCTCTTTGTTCCTCAGGCTGTAGATGAGGGGATTGACCAGGGGAGTCAGGACAGTGTAGAAGACAGAGAACACTTTGTTGAGGTCTCTAAGAGTGTCAGTGTCTGGTAAAATATAGACAATGATTATAGTCCCATAGAAAATTGTCACTACCATGAGGTGAGAGGAGCAGGTAGAAAATGCCTTTTTCTTCCCGGTAGTGGAAGGGATTCTTAAAATGGTGGTGATGATAAAAGTGTAGGATGCCAGGGTTAATAGAAATGGGAAAGGGACACCTATGGAGGTGAGTATGAAACTCAGCAGCGTGATCAGGTTGGTGTCATGACAGGAATGTTTAATCAATGGGTTGAGATCACAGAAGAAATGGTCGATTTCACTGGGGCCACAGAATGTTAATTGTGACATCAAACATACAGTTATGGTACTAGCCACAAATGCCCATAGCCATGACCCAGCTGCTAGAACCCAGGTTCTGCCATTCATAAGGGCTGCATAATGCAGAGGTTTACATATAGCTAAATACCGGTCATAAGACATTGCTGCTAGGAGATAACACTCTGTACATGCCAAGAAACCAAAACAATAAAACTGCATGATGCAGCCACAGACAGAAATAGTTCTGTCTCCAGTCAGGAGACTGGCTAGCATCCTGGGCAGGATGGTGGAACTGTAGCAGGTCTCCACAAAGGACAAGTTCCCCAGGAAGAAGTACATAGGGGTGTTTAGGTGCTGATCAGCCACAATTAGAGCAATGATGAGGATGTTCCCGGCCACGGTCACAATGTAGATTACTAGAAACAGCAGGAAGAGAAGAGTATGAAGTTCAGGGAGATCCCCGAATCCCAAGAGGATGAACTTGGTGACGACCGTTTGATTGTCCACTTCTGCTTTCTGTATGTGGGTCATCTAGGTAAATATAAAAATACTATACAGGAGAGGCAGGACTTTCAAAAACAGAATTGGGAAACTTGCACTGGTTTAAGCAAGTGATGAAGGCCAGATTTTCAAAAGCCGTAGGTGATTAAAATTGCAGATTGGTGCCCAAGGCAATTAGGACCTGTATTGAAATCTATGAGTTCTTGGTGCCTAGGTCCTTTTGAAAATCCTGCTAGGTGCCCAAATACCTTTAAAAATATGGCCCCAAGTGCTTTGCTGAATAAGGACTTTAATTAAGCTATACAGAGCAACATAGGGACTGGTTTCGAAGTGGGCTGTAGTCCACGAAAGCTTATGCTCTAATAAATTTGTTAGTCTCTAAGGTGCCACAAGTTATATGCATCCGAAGAAGTGGGCTGTAGTCCACGAAAGCTTATGCTCTAATAAATTTGTTAGTCTCTAAGGTGCCACAAGTACTCCTGTTCTTCTTCTTTTTTTGGTTTCTCATGCTAGCCATTGGGAAGTTTTATACCACTCAGTAAAGGTCTAAGGAGCTAAGCAAGAGTGTTGGAATTGCTCCAGTACTAATGGGCCCAATCTTGCAGCCTTTCCTCACATGAGAAATTGCCTTGGTCTAATTCTGACCCCACTTAAATTGTTTTTTACAACATTAACTTCTGTAGGAGAGACTCCCACTGGACAGTTGAACAAGTGAGATCAGAATCAGGACCTGGAAATTATGTGCTTGTCCTGTGTTCCTATGTAATCTATAAATGGGCCAATTTTGGAGTTTGTCGGCTCCTGGAATGCTGGACTGAGCTTCTAGGGGACCTACCCATGGACTACAACAATAATAACTCCAGAGCCTGCAGACACCACTTCTCAGCCTGCTTAAAGTTTGAGTTTGGAATAAGAAGCAGAACAGCTCAGGGATTCTCTGCTTAGCTCCCACTCCACAAAAAGGCAAACCCTGAAATGACGTGGGACCTGATGCACGGATCAGGCAGATCCAAGCCTGAGGAGACCAGGATCCAGAGGCAAAGATCCGACCTGGTGCTGGCTACCTAGAGGCAACTGGGACCTCCATGGGACTCCAGACCAGGGACCCAGGAAAGGACCCTGCCCTTGTATTTTCTTTAAGGTGACCAGCATTTACGATGCTGCTACACCCATCTCCAGGACTCATCCTGGACATTCCATCTGCCTGGGAAGATGCCAGGGTGGGGTCTGGGGCTGGGGCATAGCTGTGAATGGTGAAATCTGGAGAAATGGTTCAATTGTTGTTATAGCCTTTTAGTTACTCTTAACCCTTTCTTTCCCTCGATCCTCTATGTCCCTAAGAACCCCTCCATGAAAGTCACTGTTCAGTAACAAAAACAACAAGGAGTCCGGTGGCACCTTAAAGACTAACAGATTTATTTGCCAATACTTGTTTAGTAACATCACTCCAGACAGGCCTGACAAACTCACTACACCTAGCAGGCCGCTTTCATGGTACTTATCCACAGATGTTGGCCTGGGAGGTATCCAATAGAAGCTTATGACCAGGGCCGGCTCCAGACACCAGCCGAGCAAGCTCGTACTTGGGGCGGCAGAGTCTAAAGGAGCGGCATTCCATCCAATCCTAGGGTGGCACGGTCAACTTTTTTTTTTTTTTTTGGTTCGCCACTCCGGCCACCTTGCGCCCTGGTGGGTTTTTTTGTTTGTTTGTTTTTCTTTTGTTTTGCCAATTACTTTCAGTGCGCCACTGTAGGGGGTGGCAGTGTGGAGGAGGGAAGCTCCCTGCTGGGAGAGGGCTGCGCGCTCCATCTGCCCCAGCCAGTGCCAGGTCTGCAGCAAGCCTGGCAGCCCACATCCTTCCCTCCCTGCCAACGGACGACTTTCAATTCACCTGCTGGCAGGAATGGCGCGGAGCCCTCCCGGCAGGCGGCACAGCGGGAGAGGCTGAGTGGTGAGCGGAGTGGTGAGCGCCCCAGCTGAAGGAAGCTCTGGCCGCCCCCCTTCTCTCTCCCCCCACCCCCGCTAGCCGGCATGTCTGCAGCACAGGGAGTCCCGCTAGCCAGAGTGCAGCCGCCACCCGCCCAGAGGCTCGCCAGCGCAGCCGGGGGAGGCAGCTGCGAGCCATCAAGTAAGTGGCACCGAAAGTTTGCACCCTGTTTTTTTTGTTCGCCGCTCCGGCCTCCCTGCACCCTGGTTGTGGTTTTTTAATTTTTTGTTTTGTTTTGCTTGGGGCAGCAAAAAAGCCAGAGCTGGCCCTGCTTATGACATGCTTATGCCAAACCCTGGTGATTGCTTGGGTGGCTAACAGTCTGGTGGTGTCCGGGGGCTGATGCCCCCGTTAAGTACAAGACTCTCACAGCCTCGTCACAAGAGGAAAACAGATATTTTCCATGCAAACATTCCTTTTGTTGAAAATCTCATTGCCTGTAACAAAAGAAAATGTTGGTGGACAATTTTCATTCACTCCTACCTTTAGTTGTGACTGGGAAGGAGTGACTGATGTATCAGGGTATGAGGAGTGGCTGTTGTATTGCTAGTGGCTGGTTTTGGGAATCATGATCCAGTTTCCACCCTCACTCTTCTGTCTTTCATCTTCATCATATGCTTTCACCCTCTTTGTAAAGACCCCTCCACTTTCCTTGACAGGCTGGTCTGGTCCGGCTCCGCTGCATTACACAAAATCTTCCTTTGCCTTTCTCTGGGTTATTATCAGCTTTATAGAAGAAATCAGCCTCCCTGGATCATGCTGATGCATGATTGTCCATTGAGATTGCTTGTGATAATCATATTTAAATTAATGTCATAGGGGAATTGATGCATTTTGCAATTTACAGAGCAATTAGGAAGCCTGAAGAATACAACTTTCTACCATTACATTACTAAGTATTTCACCCAGTGATAATTGCATCAAGACCATATCATCAGGTTGAACTAGCTTACTGGACTCACTCAACTAGTTGAGATCTAGGCTGGGATTTTCAGTGGAGCCTAAGGGAATTAGGCACCCAAGTTCTATTGTCTTTCTGTGGGAGTCAGGCACCTAACTCCCATAGGACTCTTTGACAATCCGAACCTATGTTGATAGGAGCACAGACTGTTTCAAGAGAAGGACAAAATTGAAATGTTTCCCAGACAGTTCATGCTGTCATATTTTAAGGATTTCTGGTGAAAAGACTCTGAGAACCCTCCCTAGTTACGATGGTGGACAATTGCAAACACATATAAACCTTGAAGGACTTTAAGGAAGATAGCTGGCTTTTTGTTGACTTGCTTGTTTTTGTCTATCCCCTTTCATTGAGTTCTCTTATGTATCACACCTTTAGGCCCCTTTGAAAGTCCTGGATTAGAAACTTATCTTTAGGTTCCCAGACATGAAAGTCTTGGCCACGCAACATCCTTTCGCAAAGAAATTTATATGATCTGTCTGTCTAACAATTCCTTTTTGTATTAGTTCAGCTCCTGCATCTCTCCCTCTACACCACTTTCCCTCAGTGTGAATACATCAGAAAGAGCAAGTTGCGATCAACAGGTGGGATTGTGAAGAGAAATACTGGAGACAGGGTCTGGAAAAGACAATGGCCACATCCTACCACCAGTTAAGATTCAGAATAACTCCATTCAGTACAGTGGAGTTCGGTTGAGATTTAACAGAACCTAAGGGAGTTAGATACCCAACTCCCACTGCAGCCCCATGGACCCTATCTTCATTTCAGGTCAGTGCATGCAACTCCAATTGAAAGTCAATAGGAGGCGGGCACCTAACTCTCTTAGGCCCCTTAGTAGTGATGTTAACACGCTTTGCATTCCACTAGTATCTCTGGTGAATGTTAAACAACAGATACGAAAGACAGACATTTTAAAATTAGCAGGTCCAGATAACTTGCCTCCAAGAGTTTTAAAAGAGCTGGCTGAGGAGCTTGCTGGATCAGTAATGTTAATTTTCAATGTCTTGGAGCACTAGGGAAGCTCCAGAAGACAGAAAAAAGCTAATGTTATGCCAATATTTAAAAAGGATAAACGGGATGGCCCAGTTAATTATAAGTCTGTCAGAATGACCTTGATCCCAGGCAAGATAATGCAGTGGCTGATATGGGACCCAGTTAATGAAGAATTAAAGATAGTAATGTAATGAATGCCAATCAACATAAATTTATAAAAAAATAGATCCTGTTAAAATAACTTGTTACCTTATTTTGATGAGATTACAAGTTTGTTGATAAAGGTGATAGTGTTTACTCAATATACTGAGACTTTTCTAATGCATTTGACTTGGTATCACATGGCATTTTGATTAAAAAATAGAATGATGTAAAATTAACATGGTGCACATTAAATGAATTAAAAACTGGCTAACTGATAGATCTCAAACTGTAACTGTAAACGCGGTATCATCATCAAGTGGGTGTTTTTCAGTTGGGTCCCACAGGGATCGGTTCTTCACCTTACACTATTTAACATTTTTATACATGACCCGAAAGAAAACAAAATCATCATTGATAATGTACACAGAAGACACAAAAAAATTGGGGGAGGGGTAACTAATGAAGGGGATCGTTCACTGATACAGAGCCATCTGGATTGCTTGGTAAACGGGGCAAAAACAAACAATTTGAGTTTTAATGTGGCTAAATGGAAATGTGTACATCTAGGAATGAAGAATGTAGGCCATACTTACAAGAAGGAGGCTCTATCCTGGGAAGCAGTGACTGAAAATATTTGCGGGGTCATGGTGGACAATCACCTGCATGTGACCTCCCAGCACAGTGATCTATCCAAAAGAGCTAATACAATCTTTGGATGCATAAACATGGCAATCTCAAAAAGGAGTAGCAAGGTTATTTTTCTTCTATATTTGGCACTGGTGAGACTGCTGCTGGAAAACCACATTCAGTTGTGGTGCCCACAGTGCAAGAAGTATGTTGATAATTGGAGAGGGTTCATAGGAGAGCCACAAGAATGATTAAAGGATTAGAAAACATGCCTGATAGTGTTTGACTCAAGGAGCTCTGTCTATTTCGCTTAACAAAGAGAAGGTTAAGAGTTGATTTAATTGAAGTCTATAAGTATCTACATGGGGAATAAATATGATAAATTTAATAATGAGCTCTTCTATCTAGGAGACAAATATCTAACATGATCCAACGGCAGGCAGTTGAAGTTAGACAAATTCATTCTGGAAATAAGGTGTAATTTTCTAAATAGTGAAGTTTAACCAATAGACCAATTTACCAAGGGTCGTGGTGGATTTCCATCACTCGCAATTTTTAAATCAAGATCGGATGTTTTTTTCTAAAAGATCTGCTCTAGGAATTATTTTGGGGAAGTCCCATGGCTTGTGCTCTACAGGAGGTCTGACTAGATTATCACAATGGTCCCTTTTGGTCTTGGAATCTGTGAATCTATGAATCTAGGTTTAATTGATCCTGCCTAAGCAGAGGGGGCTGGACTTGATCTCTTGAGGTCCCTTCCTGCCCAACATTTGTATGACTCTACGAAAAGGCTAGAAGGAGCCACTGCGATCATCTCTAGTCTGACCTCCTGCGTCACACATTCCACAGGGCTTCCCTGAGTTCATGCCTGTAAAACAGAGCATATTTTTAAGACAGATGTCCAATCTTGTTTTAAAAAATTTCCAGTGATGGAGAATCCATCACAAACCACAACCCTTGATAAATTGTTCCAATGGTTAATTACCTTCTCCGATAAAAATGTGTTCCTTTAGTCTGTCGCTGTAAGGCAGGTTTTCCAATCCCTTAAACATTCTTGTGGTGCTTCTCTGAACTCTCTCCTACTTATTAATATCCTTCTTGAATTGTGGCCAGCAGAACGAGACAAGTTATTCCAGTAGTGGTTACACCAGTGACAAATCAGAGGCAGTATAGCCTACTTACTCTTACTTGAAATTCCCCTGCTTATACAGCCAAGGATCATATTATACTTTTGGTCCCAGCACTGCACTGGGAGCTCATGTTTAGCTAATCCTTCAAGTCTTTTTCTGAGTCACTGCTTCCCAGGATGAAGTCCCTCATGCTGTAAGTATGGCCTATGTTTTTGCTCCTAGATATGCCAGTTTACATTTGACATATTTACATGTATTTTTATTGATTGTGCCTAGTTTACCAAGAGATACTGATTTCTCTGCATAGGTGATCTGTCCTTTTCATTATTTACCCATTCACCCAATCTTTGAGTCATCTGAAAACTTTACCAGTGAAGATTTGATGCATTTTAAAAAAAAGCTTAAATGCTTTAATGCTTGCAGGGAACCACTAGAAACACCTCACTAGGTGATGATTTCCCATTTACAATTACATTTTGAGACTTGTCGGTTAGCCAGTTTTTAATCCATTTAATATGTGCATGTTAATTTTCTATCAGTCTAGGTTTCTAATTAAAACTGAGCTGTGAAGATGTTATTTACAGGGGACCCTGCTCAGTTATATGGTTCTTCTGCCCAGGCTGGGAAAAGAGAGATCAAAAGGACAGAAACAGTTTAAAAAAAAAATAAAGAGCGAGAGAGCGAGAGAGGAGAGAGAGAGAGAGAGAGTTGTCAGGGGCTCTTTGCAGGGAAACAGACTGACTCATAGGACTTGTCTATACTTACGGATAAATTGGCACTGCTGCAATCGATGCAGTGGTGTTGATTTAGAGGGTCTGGTGAAGACAAGCTAAGTCGATGGCAAAGTGCTCTCCCGTGGACGTCTTTACTCCACCTCACCAAGAGGTGGAAGTTAAGTTGGCAGGAGAATGTTTCCCATAAACACAATGTGGTGTAGACATCGCTGTCAATCGACCTAAGTTACGTGGACTTAAGTTACATAATGTACATAACTGAAGTAGCGTAACTTAGGTCAACTTTCAGCTTTAGTGTAGACCAGTCCATAGACAGGCCCTTCCAGACGGGGCTAAAACAACTGGTGCATACTAAGCTTTTCCGGTGATGCTAAGCTCTAGGTTATACAAACAAGCCTATAGGCTTTTGATTGTTTTAAAATCCACATTAGTTAAAGAAATAGGTCTGTATGATGCACAGTTGGTAAGATCTTTTCCTTCTTTCGGAATGACCATAGTGGATACTTTAAAAACTCCTACCCACACTACCCAATTTTACATACCCTGCACAAAGTTTTATCTAACACGAAGAGCTGTTTGAAAAATGGTAAAGATTTCTCATAAAAACCCAAGCTCTTAATAATCATTTTCTTTCAGCATATTTTGAAAAGGACTACATTTTAATTTATCAAAAATTGTCATGACATTTATTATTGAAGTATGGAGTTGAAGAAATCATTTATTATGTGGTTTGATGTTTGTTTCTGGCTTTTTCCACAATGTCTCTACATATTTCCCTTCCCCTTTCCTTCCCCCTTTATTCCCCTTCCCTTTGTTTTTCTTTTTCATATTTTGCCAATGAAAAGGGGGATTTAGGGGAGAAAGGGGAAAGAAAGGGCAAAAAAACAAGAAGTGAAAAAGTGAAAAATAAAGAAAAGAAAAAAAAAACCTACAAATTTTCATGCCACGTTCCAATGGAAAAAGAAAGAAGAAAATTTCAAAAACAAATGAACTAAAATTTTTCTGAACAATTTGGTTTCTGAAAAATGGTCATTTTTTTTGTTTAAATATAAGCTGGGTTCTTTCAACTTGGTGTTATCCTGAATGGATTAGTTCTGATTGTCTGAATTCTTGGGAAAGCCAAAAACATACTGGCATATTTTTTCAGAGCCTGCTTTATATCTTTGTTTCTCAGGATATATATAATGGGAGGTAACATTCTGCAGCTGCCAAAGAACCAAAAAAATACATTTGTGTTATACAACCCATGACAGAGATGGTTCTGTCCCCAGTCAGGAGACTGGCCAGCAGCCTAGGCAGGATGATGGAGGTGTAGCAGGTCTCCAAGCAGGCCAAGTTCCCCAGGAAGAAGTAAATGGGGGTCTGAAGGTGCTGTTAGAGGGCTTATTTCTTCACCCGCTCACTTCCCTGGTCCTTCTTGCATGAACAGAGAGCAACAGTACCCAAAATCCGAAGGTGCAAACAATTTAATGTTTTTTGGGGTGAACTTCCAGCAAGCATGATTCCAGCTTCCTTCATCAGTGTCCCCCTTCCCAGCTCTGACACCACAAAGCCTTGCCTGTGTCCCTGTTCCCATTTTCCCCCTTTACTTCCTGATTGACTGCAGACTATATAGTAAAACTGCTTAGCTATACCTCAACCAATCATTTTACTGAAATTTAACTAACCAATCCTAACATATTGTAACATGATTATTTAACCAATTATATCCCACCACCTTAATTGGTTTACACCCAACAAAATTAATTATACAGGAGACAGAAACAATCACAGGACCAGACAGAGATTATACAGACAAACAATAGGGAAGTGGAGACTACAGTGATAGAACAATACAGGAAAAAGGATTTTACACCCCAGCTATTGATAAGTGAGTTCTTGCCAGACAGAATGCTATCAAACTAAGTTTCCTTTTACATCTTCTAGGTTCTTCCCTTTCTCTGGAATCTTTCAGTCAGGATCCCTCCCCCAGTCCAATTCTGCTCCTTTGTTCTTCAGGTATTGCTGATGTTGTTGGCAGAAAGAAAGGGAGAGATGATTTTGGGTGTCTGCTCTCACCTTGTATAGTCATGTCTCTTGCACAAGAATCATGTCCAGTTGAGGTTGAGAAGACAGAGAGTCTGTGTGGACTGGAACCTTAAGCTGCTTTTTTGTCAAAATGTAGTTTTTTTTGCTCTCACCCTCTCTCCTGCCACAAGTGGCCACTTAATCTGTTGATGGTCCATTCCATCTTGTTGACACCTGGCTGATCCCTTGGCTTGCCTTTTGTCTCTGTGGAACTGGTTTGTGACTGTCCTCCATAACATGTTGGAATACGTCTTTGTAACATCATACAGTGGAATCTTATAATCCTACGTACAATGCTACCCCACATATTTTACCAAGACAATAATAATCAGTGGATTATGAGTTTACAGATGATACCTCACAAGGCCTACTTTGTACAAGATTTATCATAGTTCTTTAAAAGGGGTGAACATAGGGTTACAGACTGTCACACCTTTCTAGTAGAGTTGGTCAGCTGATGCCATAAATCATGAAGTACAACACATCCCCAGGAGTGGCCAGTACTGGATGTTTCAGATGAAGGGCTTCAGTGGAGTTACTCATGATTTACACCAGGGAGACTGAGAGGGGAATCAATCCCATTGCTTCCTCTGAGCCAGTAAAAAATAGGTCATAGTTTCCAAAGGTGTTATGCACAGTTTTTAATGCACACAATTTCCCTTTAGCTTAAGTAAAAACAAAAACAAAACAGCTCTCTGTCATTATGGTTATAGCTGTTTTGTATCAGAAAATCAGCAGAGAGTTGGGCTTGAGCTATTCTTTTCTTTCTTCAGTGAGGATTTGCAGATCTAGTTTCCTTCCAGTTATCACCATTCAATTGTTTCTTTCAGCCATTCTTGCGCCTGAGTTTTCTGCTTGAAGGGGATATCAATGATTTCACCCAGACATAATAACACAGATGTCAGAAGCTGAAAATTAGTTTGTCAGGACATAGATTCTACAGTGATTGGTATACTACTACTATTACTACTAAAACAACTTAAATAGAAAGAGCGTGAGAAAAAGAGTGGAAGCACAATTCAATCACCTAAATAAGTGACTAGATTTTCAAAAGTCTTCAGCCTCCAGCAGCAACAATTTCTCTCCTTGATGAGGAATTTCAAAGGAGCCTAAGGGAGTTAGGCTCCTATGGCCAGCTTTTCAAATGTATTTAGGTACCTAAAGGGGCAGATGGGGCCTGGTGCGATTGACAAAAATGCCTAAGCACATCATGGGCCTGACTCCCATTGATTTCAATGAATGGTTACATTAGGAGTTCACTGGGACTTCAGAGATATCACTGGGAGATCAATGTTGGCACATTTGAAAACCTGACTAGGCATCTATCTACAAATGTAAGCACTCAAATACCTGTGAAAATCTTCCCACTGAAATTCAGTGTGAGCTGGTGCCTAAATTCCCTCGGCCCCTTTGACAATCCCAGTAAGCATTAGCTAGCGGGTGTTGTAACGTCTGTCCCTTAATGATTCCTGTGATTGGAATGTTAAAATTAATGGTTATAATCTACTTATCAAGGAATAAATGGGTAAAAGGAGTGATTACGTGGTTACTCTACTTTCAGGGCCACCCAGAGGATTCAGGGGGCCTGGGGCAAAGCGGGAGAGCTTGTACTCACCGGGCGGCGCTCCGAGTCTGCGGCGGTGGCGGCATTTTGGCGATGGGGGGCCCTTCAGTCGTTCCACATCTTCGGCAGCACTGAAGGACCCGCCGCCGAAATGCTGCAAAGACCCAGAGCAACTGAAGGGCCCCCTGCTGCCGAAATGCCACCAAAGTCCTGGAGCAACTGAAGGGCCCCCTGCCCCCAAAGTGCTGCCGAAGACCCGGACCGCCACCGGGTGAGGAAAGGGATTCTTGCCCAGAGCTCGTGGGGCCCCTGCAGGGCCCGGGGCCTGGGGCAAATTGCCCCTCTTGCCGTCCCCACTGGGCAGCCCTGCTACCTTTAAGAATGATGGACACAATATTGAAACCCTGATCTGACTCCTTCACTCAGTATCACATATGCCATTTCTGCAGGCTGTCTAGACTCCCCTTCTATCTCAGGTTCTTCAATTCTCTCAGAAACGAGACCTGGTTCTCTTGTCCCACGTGGTATGTCTTGTGTTATATCCAGTGACAGCAAATGAGTGCCTTTCCTGACTCAGTATTTATCCTTCGAATAGGAAGGTACATCTTGACTCTTTTGCTGCTGGGTTTTCAAAATGAATGAGAAGGGGAATGTTAGTAACATGCTTATTCTCTAGACTGTACAAACAGCCAAAGGAATAGACTTCAGTCCTCAAAGGGAAAGTAAAGGAGAGAGGAGACCTGCTAAGATAAACATGTCCCTCTGTCCCTCACCCTCACTCACCACCTGCTCAGCATACAGCTAGTTGAAATGTTTGGAGTTTCACATTTTGTTACTGACATTTTTCATGAAATTTGAAATGCCGATACAAAGAAATACATAATTTTTCATGCATGTCGGCATGAAAAAAATGTCCTATTTTTCTGGTTGAAATTTTTGTATTTCAAAGCATTGATGAAAAAAGGTGAAATTTTGATGGGGAAAAACGGTTAATTTTGTCACAAATTTGAAATGCTTTTGAAATTCTAATCCTCAAACACATAAATGAGGACTTAGGTGCTGACATTTATTTTCTTGCTTTAGAAATTTTTTGCCTACAGTCCCATTTTCAAAATTATCCTTGGACCATGTTTACAAGGTATTTAGGCACCTAAAGATGCAGATGTAGCACCAGATTTTTAAAGGCGCCTAATGGGATTTTTAAAATCACCTATGCATGTAACACCCATTGAAATCACCCATTGTTAAGCAGCTAGATGCTTTTGAAAATTCCATTAGGCGCCAAAGTACCTTTAAAAATCTTGCCATATATGACTTGCCTAAGGTCACAAGTGAATCTTTGGCAGAGTTGGTCTCTCAAGTCTCCTCCAAGTCTCCTGAACCACAAGACCATCCTTCCCTCGGTTAACTGAGGGAAAGTGTCCACCAGTTGTTACCTGAGTTCAGAACTGGAAGTAGGGACTTAGATTCCCAGCAGCTTCAGCCAACACCAGACAAGAGGTCTATCCACGTCCAGAAAAGAGGCCTTCTGACCTTTCTTTTGAAGGTCAAAAGACCTTTCTTCTGATATGTGGACTCTCTATAACTTGGTCAGGTCCAAAGCAGATTACTATGATGCACTCTATAGTGGGTCACAACTGAAATCTACTCTTAAGTTGAAGGTCATGCAAGTTATCTGAGGCCAGTTGGTAAGCAGAGTAGCTCTTCCTGAGGACACTTTTCCTAGCTCATGTCTTTGACCATGTTGCCCTTCTCTTTGTATCCCTTCACTGGTTGCCCATTCTCCAGCACATCAAACATAATCTACTGGTCTTCTTTTTTGAAGGCCTTTCATGGCCTATCCCCATCTTTCTTTCACTGTCAAGATGTCGACTCCCACCTCTGATCAGCCCATCAATGCCAGCCTTCATTGCCCTCTTGTTAAGTTTTCAAACAAGCAGCTTTATGTTTTCTCCCATGCTGCCCCTCATGCCTGGGTGGAGCTCCCCATAAATATCTACAAAGCTACCTCATTATCCTCCTTCACATTCCTGCTTAAAAATATCCTTTACTAAAATATCTGCAAAAAAACTTGACAACAGTTAGGAAACTGGGGAGCTGAAACCACTACCTACCACGCTGACCAATATTATCTCATTGTTTCCTTGTACTCCCCTGTTGACCTATCTGTATCCACCTGTTGTCTCTTGTCTTGTACTTACATTGAAAGCTCCTTTGGTAGAGATTATCTTTTTGTTCTATGTTTGTACAGCACCTAGCAAAATGGGGTCTTGGTCCATGACTGAGGACCAAGGTGCAATCACAATACAAAACATCATCATCATCACATGTCAACATATCTGTGTTAGCTTACCAAGTGAAGCTAAAATAGCATGCACTTCAGCGTAGTGCTGACTAATAATACAGCCAATTGATTGAATGTGGACATCTTGGTCAACACTGAACCGAATCTAAACCTACCATCATAGATGCAGACATCTAATGCACAAATGGAAAATCAAGGAGTCCCCAGCATGGTGGGGCAGATCCCCATGACAGACTATCAAATATATCACCACCTACTGCCCAGTTTATATATATGAAGGAGGCATTCCTGCAATAAATTCTGCCACTCCTGATGGAGCCATCTGGCTCAATCGACCTCAGGGGAAATGGTAGTTGCTGCTCTACACCAGCCAAACAAAAGAAGAAGAAGATTGAACACATGTGTAGTTCATTATCATAAGTGTTTAAAAGACCAAATTAACAAACTTACCTAAACTTATTGATAAAGTCAATAACAGTGCAGTACAGGAAAGACATACTATATTACCGATCCTTCTGGGAAACTGTTCCATGTACCATGTCAGTTCATCTTGCACAGAAGGTACACTCTGAAAGTATGGCCCCCGAATTAGCTATATTGATAGTATACCAGTTACTAGAACTCTATAGATCACCCAAGACAAGAATTCACCAATCAGCTTTTTACTTAAGAACATAAGAATGGCCATACTGGGTCAGACCAAAGGTCCATCTAGCCCAGTATCCTGTCTTCCAACAGTGGCCAATGCCAGGTGCCCCAGAGGGAATGAACAGAACAAGTAATCATCAAGTAATCCATCCCCTCTCGCCCATTCCCAGCTTTTGGCAAACAGAGGCTAGGGACAGGAGTACTTGTGGCACCTTGGAGACTAACAAATTAATTGTAGCATAAGCTTTTGTGGGCTACAGCTCACTTTATCAGATGCATGTAGTGGAAAATACAGAAAGAAGATATATATATATACAGGGAACATGAAACAGTGGGTGTTACCATACACATTATAAGGAGAGTGATCAGCTAAGGTGAGCTGTTGTCAGCAGGAGAGAAAAATAACTGTTTGTAGTGGTATTGAAAATGGCCCATTTCCAGCACTTGCCAAGGAGATATAAGGAACTGGGTGGGGGGGGGGGGGGGCGGGGTGGAGATAAGCATGGGGAAATATTTTTACTTTGTGTAATGGCCCATCCACTCCCAGTCTTTATTCAAACCTAATTTAATGGTGTCCAATTTGCAAATTAATTCCAATTCAGCAGTTTCTCGCGGGAGTCTGTTTTTGAAGTTTTTTTGTTGTAATAATGTGACTTTTAGGTCTGTAATCAAGTGGCCAGGGAGGTTGAAGTGTTCTCCAACTGGTTTTTTAATGTTATAATTCTTGACATCTGATTTGTGTCCATTTATTCTTTTATGTAGAGACTGTCCGGTTTGGCCAATGTACATGGCAGAGGGGCATTGCTGGCACATGATGGCATATATCACATTGGTAGATGTGCAGGTGAATGAGCCTCTGATAATGTGGCTGATGTGATTAGGTCCTATGATGGTATCCCCTGAATAGATATGTGGACAGAGTTGGCAATGGGCTTTGTTGCAAGGATAGGTTCCTGGATTTGTGTTTTTGTTGTGTGGTGTGCAGTTGCTGGTGAGTATTTGCTTTAGGTTTGGGGGCTGTCTGTAAGCAAGGACTGGCCTGTCTCCCAAGGTCAGTGAGAGTGATGGATCGTCCTTCAGGATAGGTTGTAGATCCTTGATGATGCGCTGAGAGGTTTTAGTTGGGGGCTGTAGGTGATGGCTAGTTGCATTCTGTTACTTTCTTTGTTGGGCTGTCCTGTAGTAGGTGACTTCTGGGTACTCTTCTAGCTCTGTCAATCTGTTTCTTCACTTCAGCAGGTGGCTGAAGTTGTAGTTGTAAGAACGCTTGATAGAGATCTTGTAGGTGTTTGTCTCTGTCTGAGGGGTTGGAGCAAATCATTCCTGTCCATCCTGGCTAATAGCCATTGATAGACCTATCCTACATCAACTTATCTAGTTCTTTTTAGAACCCTGTTATAGTCTTGGCCTTCATGACATTCTCTGGGAAGGATTTCCACAGGTTGACTGTGTGTTGTGTGAAAAATACTTCCTTTTGTTTGTTTTAAATCTGCTGCCTATTAATTTCATTTGGTGACCCCCTAGTTCTTGTGTTATGTGAATGAGTAAGTAACACTTCCTTATTTACTTTCTCCACACCATTCATGATTTTATACTTTGTTTTTTCTGGTACCATGATGTACCCTATAGCTCTTATTTTTGAACACAGCATTCCAAACTAGTGAGGCATGAAGGCATTCCTTAACTTGTACCAGGGTAGAACACTCACATATCCTGATTTTGACACGGTTTATTTTCTCTAGTGCCAGCCAGTGAACCTAATACAACTTAGCATAACTTCGTGCTAATGTTTATCATGTGATGTGTAACACACACATATATATAGTGTGTGTGCAGTACGTATAACACATCTATTGGCCAAGTGGGTTAACCACCCAAATATGTACCCAGAGTCCTGGGCCAGGTTTGTACAGCCCGTGCTGCCCCTGCTTCATGGCTTTTGGTCCTTTTTGCTCCCTAGATAAAAGCCAGTGTGCTTATATCTACCCGTGCTGGCGTCACACCCTGTGATTGCAGTGTAAACATACTCTAAAATCCTCAGGCTTAAGGGGGATGTGAGTGGGACATGAGTCTGTCTTGGCCATTGCTACAGGTGAATTTCACTCTGTCTGTGACCCTGCTGCAGTCGTGATCACAGCAGTGGGGGAACGCTTGAAAATGTGACCACATACACCGAAAGGCTCAAAACAAGAATGCAAATTAAAAGCACCCTGCAATTTCTGTTTGGTTTTTATCTCATGATTTTCAACCAACCTCATGAGATTTTGGGGGCCTGACTCATGATTTTTGAATGTTTGGGGTTGGCATTCCTAGTGTGTGTGTTTGTGCACGTGTTTTTGTGATTTGTTGTTTCTCTTTCTGTGTGTATATGAGTGTAGCTTTTTGTGTTTGTCTTTGGGTAGGATCTGCTGCTGCTTTATTTTTGGTTTTGGCAGTAGGGCCAATCCCAAGTGTTAAAAATAAGTGAGTTCGGTCACAGATAATAGAATCATAGAATCATAGAACTGGAAGGGACCTTAAGAGGCCATCTAACCCAGGTCCCTGCACTCATGAACTCAATAATAATTGTATTATTAATTATTATTATTATTAACAACAACAGTAATAATAAATATAAAATGTGTTACTGCATAAAATTATGAATATTAAGCAATATGTGGTGAGGTTGTACATCCAATGGTGTGATAGAGGTAAAAGTCTGCTATCTGTGGAGGAAGCAATTAATGAAGAATATAACGTCAATTCTATGAGGAGTCAGTCAGAGTGAAAGGTCATGATACCAAGCAATGGACAAGTGTGCATCCCAGCCCAAGAAAGCATGAAGGAGAGAAGAAAGCAAATCTCCAAAGAAAGACTGGAAAGATTTACACAGAAATCAACGCATGGTCAGAAAATATGTATGATCACACCACTAAACTTATCTTCATGGTCTGGTGAGTTATTGCTTCAAAGTTACCTGAGCTGCCATCTCATCTACCTAATAAAAACAAAGACGTCCTTTGAGATAGAAGTTCTCACTCCTTAATTTTCCCTTTGAGTTTAGAAGTTGACTCCATTCCCACCTCTGCTGATACTGTCTAGAGAGTATAGATATGATTAGCTTTTCCCCTTTGGCTTATTTCAAGCACCTATCAGCCAAAGTGCCAACGGAGATGCCTCCTTCTCACATGAAGCATAAATAATGAATCAGAAGAGACACAGGCTCTTTAGTACTACATACAAGGCACAGGAAACCAAGAAGGTCATTGGGACCATTGCTGAGAGAATGAAGACAAGTGAAAAAGATGGTGAATGAAGGTTGAGAGTGCAACCTAGATCTGGCTCTCCAAAATGCGGACTGTAGAGATTATATCAGAGATTCAAGATCATGCAGATCAGTCTTAAAGGTAAAGCAATCTTTTCCCCCTCTTCCTGTTTGAAATGATAGAAACAGATCAGGGAATAAAAATACAACCATTCATAGATTCCAAGGCCAGAAGGGATCATGGTGAACATCTAGTCTGATCTCCTCCAAAACACAGGCCTTTGGAACTTCCCCAAATTAATTCCTGCGGTACCCACCAATAAAAGAAAATGCTTCTGTGTGCCATACAGTATCAGCCTGAAATATTTTCTCATCTGAAACTGAAATGTAGCTGGATTTCCAAAACAAACAGATATTTATTTGGCCAAATTTGCATTCACCGTGATACTGTCCTCCTTATATTATGATAGTAATGCAAGATAGTGATGTCTATTGACCATATTCAAAGGCGCTGGAGCCTTCCCAAAAGTGCCCCCACCCACGAGGTCCTGCCCAAGCCAGAGCAGGACCAGGGAGCACCCCCCCCCCCGCCCCGTGGCCTATGTTGCCACCCCCTGGGCCCTCAGCCCAGGGTGCGTGGAGGGACTCAGGCTCCTCACAGCTGCCTGCATGGCTCTCCCTGACCCAGAGTAGTTAGTAGTGAAGTGTAAGACAGGATGAGATTATATATGACTATATATGAATGTTGTTTTCTATTTAAAAATCCTTTTTCTCCTTTTTCTAGCTGATAAATAAAATATTGTGTTTTAAGGAGGCAGTTGGTCAATATATTACCAGGTCGGTACCTTAGCCACAAAATCACTGTGCCCATATTATCCTCTCTCCATGAAAAATGTAATCACTTGTAAAGATAGATGTCATAGACTGAACAACAGTGTGTGCTTGCAGGAGGATTTCCTCCATATGCAGAACACTGACATATTTGTAATGAACATTAAAGTGCATCAAGGGTTATTTAATTATATATGCACCCAATAAAACATCACCTGGTGACTACCATAAGCTATGGAAACCCATCTGAAGAGGGGCATTTTTCAGCTCGGGAGGTAGAATATAAAAGAAAATCAATAGATGATTGAAAACTTCATGGCACTAGTCAAGTCTTTGATTAGCAAAGTGCTTGCTTTTTTTTTTGGAGGAAGTTGGATACCAGAATTTTTAAATTGTACTCAACAAGTTGAAAGATGAGGAAGCTAAATTTCCTAGTCTGAGTTCTTGGCCTAATTTTGGGAAATATAAACAGCAAAGGAGGTGCAGGATTGATATAGAAAATATTGCACCAAAATATAACATGATGTTCTTTAAACTAATTTCTAGTTAATTTTATGTCTTATGTCATGATGTCTTATGACCGGTATTGAGCGATATGTAACCCCCTGCATTATGCAGCCCTTATGAATGGCAGGTTGTGCTTTCAACTAGCAGCTGAAAGCATTTCAGTGCATTTCTACCTATTGGCATAATAATATTTCTAAAGTCAACTTTAACTTTCTGTGGACCCAATGATATTGAGCATTTCTTTTGTGACTTCACGCTAATGATAAAATTGTCCTGCAGCGACACCCACCTGATACAACTTCTGACTTTCATACTCTCTGCCATTGACATCCTTCCCACATTTCTATTAACCGTGACATCCTATGTTCATATTATCACAAAAATCCTGAAGATCCCTTCTACCACAGGGAGGCAAAAGGCTTTTTCCACCTGCTCCTCTCACCTCATTGTGGTGACAAGTTTCTATGGGATCCTAATGATTGTGTATATCTTGCAAAAACATAACCTGATGGGAGACCTACACAAAGTGTTCTCTGTCTTCTACATGGTCTTTACTCCCTTGGTCAATCCTCTCATATACAGCCTAAGAAACAAAGAGGTCAAGCAGGCCCTGAGAAAAACTGCCAGGAAACTTGTGGCTTTTAGAAGAATTCAGAGAATCTGAACTAATTTATTTAGGATAAATAACCTGGAGATAGTGCATGTGAATGGTTGTTAGATGCTTCAAGATCTTGGGGAAACAAACACACACTGAGTATTTTGACACGTGTGACGGTCACTCAATTTAAAACTCATATGTGTTGAGCTGGTGTCAGGGGTCCATGTAGCATATGACTTTGTTTATTTCTTTATCAGTGTGGTTAGAAATTATCAGAGCTCCGGCTTCTAATTTTCCCTGGAGATGCTCAATCCTGATTAGCCCCAGGCCCTGCCCCCACTCCAACACTTCCCATAACCACCACCTCCGCCTTGCCTCTTCCCATCACCGCTCCGCCTCCATCCCCAACCCTACTCCACTCCTTCCCCCAAGGCCCCACCCTCACCTCGCCTCTTCCCCGCCTATTTCCACCCATCTCCAAAGTGCGCCCTGTCCCCGCACCTCCCCCTCTTTCCCAGCGCCTCCTGCACACTGCTGAACAGCTGTTCTGCCGCATTCAAGAAGCACTGGGAGGGAGGGGAAGGAATTCGGGCAGGAGAGGGGGAGCTTGGCTATCGGTGGATGCTAAGCACCCACTATTTTTTTCTCTCTGGGTGGTCCATCCCTGGAACACCCACGGAGTCGGTGCCTATGGTAATTATTAAAGCGGATTGAATTTTGTTATTGTTGAAAATTTGTCCTTTTTTCTAAATTGGTAATCTTTTTGAATATATATCTATATAATTTTCCTTTTCTTTCAATGAAATTAAAACTATGTTTTTAATTCTCTTCTTTCTTTTTATTTCCCCACTTTTCCCCTCTCTTTCTCCACTCCCCTTTTTCAGTGGCAAAATGGAAAATGGAAAAAACGGTACGGAAAGAGGAAGATGAGACAAGAGAAAGGGACAGGAGGGGATGGGGAGAAAAAAACCAATCATCCAAACATCAATAAACCCAGAAAACTCAGAGAAATGAAAATTTTCTAACAGGAAAATTTTGGATAATAATTTTCAACATTAAATGTGAAAAAAACATTTTTTGTGAAAGTCTTTCCAATTTCCAATTTCTATATCCTGGGCAGACCTTACTGAATTACTCGAAACCCTATTGAACTAAGTAATTTTAGGAGTTCATTGTATTAAAAATGCAAATGTTTATATATTATCGTGGGATGAATGTAACGTCTCTAAGGAGGAGACCTAACTAATGAAAACCTTGGGAAGTGTTATGAGCTTCAAAGAATTATTTGGAACAATGTGAACTTTTTAAGTTAATTGGGTTTCCCAGGAAATTTCTAGGCAGAGATGTATGCTAATGTAACCCCTCACTCAGGGATGAGGTGACCCTTTTTCTGCAGATCAGCTGTCATATGAGGACAAGTTAAAGACCCAAACTGTATAGAGAAGTGACTCATATTTGCATGGGTGTACTTATTATGAGCCAAGGCAGTTATGAATTTGAAAGCATGAAAAAATCCCCACAACCCCTCAGTGGTGTTTGAAGGACTGGCCAGAGCCCTGGCTGGAGTTGGGGTGGTCTCTAGTGAGGTCATTAGCAAGTGTGTAGCTTTGTTTTATGGGTTCAAAAAGAACTAGATAAGTTCACGGAGGATAGGTCCATCAATGGCTATTTGCTAGGATGTGCAGGGATGGTGTCCCTAGCCTGTGTTTGCCAGAAGCTGGGAATGGGTGACAGGGGATGGATCACTTGATGATTACCTGTTCTGTTCATTCTCTCTGAAGCACCTGGTATTGGCCACTGACGGAAGACAGGATATTGGACTAGATGGACTTTTGGTCTGGCCCAGTATGGCCGTTCTTATGTTCTTAGTGTTTTTATATGTTTTATCTGTAATGCTTTCATCTTCAGAATCAATGCACCTGCTTAGAAAGGGCGGTGTGGTAATTGAACAGTGAGCAATTATACTGTTTATAGCTTCTGGGGAAGGAAAGCAAAGCAGGCCTGGTGAGGCAGATGGTTTTGCTGGGAAATTCACAGCACAGTCAGGGAACTGTGCAGCCTGGAAATATGCTGGGGGTCAGGAGGGTGGGAGACACGAATTTCTGCCCAAGAATCATGATGGTTGAGGAGCCAGGAACCTTAGAGAGGGTGCCCCCGCTGGACCACACACGGGGATGAACTGTATCAAAGTGCACTTGGGGCCGAAGTGTAGAATAGCTCATGTGCTGGCCCAGGTGCACGGGATGAATTTTATGAAATGAGTCAGGCTAGAATCTAGCCCTTACTGAGGAATGAGTAAACACAGAGTAAGAACTTCAGATTTGTCTCCGTAATACTTACTTGCATGATCATGTTGCTTTTCTCCAGCTAAATCCTATATGGAAAAGCTCCTCCCATGGAATGAAACGTCGGTCACCGAATTCATACTGCTGGGATTTTCAGAGCGCCATGAAGTGCAGCTCCTACTCTTTGTGTTGTTTTTACTTTTCTACCTCGTAGCCCTGGCAGGAAACACCCTCCTGCTCATCACACTGGCTGCTGAGTGGAGCCTTCATACCCCCATGTACTTTTTCCTGGGTAACCTCTCCTTCCTGGAGATCTGCTACACAACCAACATATTCCCCTGTATGTTAGCCAGCTTCCTTACTGAGGCAAAATCAATCTCTTTCAGTGGCTGTATGGCCCAGTTTTATCTGTTCGGTTCCTTGGGTGGCACCGAGTGTCTCCTCTTGTCCATGATGTCGTACGACCGGTATCTAGCCATATGCAATCCGCTCCGCTATGCAGCTGTTATGAGCAGGGGCGTGTGCCTTTGCCTGGCAGCTGCCTCCTGGATCAGTGGCTTTGTGATTTCCTTGGTGAGCATTCTGTTCATGTCGAGCTTAACATTCTGCGGCCCCAATGAAATAGATCATTTTTTCTGTGATTTCACCCCGCTCCTGAAGCTGGCCTGCTCAGATACTTACCTCTTCGAAAAGGTCTCCTTCTTCTTGTCTTCCACTCTGACGCTGGTCCCCTTTCTGTTAACTGTGGTGTCTTATATTTATATCCTATCTGCCATCCTCAACCGCCCTTCCACCGCTGGGTCACAAAAGGCCATTTCCACTTGCTCATCTCACCTTATAGTAGTTACCATGTTCTACGGGACTCTGATTGCTATGTACGTTGTACCAGCCGCTGACCACTCCGTAGATCTGAATAAAGTCTTCTCCATCTTCTATACCATGATGACACCCATGGTGAATCCCGTCATATATAGTCTGAGGAACAGGGAAGTGCGCGAAGCCCTGAAGAGGCTGGTAGGTAGAACATTTGCTTCTTGTTGGAAAGAAAAGAGTGGGAAGATGTGACTGCCGAAAATGGCATTGTGTCCTTTATTCTTAATTAGACATTTAACTCTGTAAAGGCAAAGAATATTTCTGTTGGTTATAACACAGTAGTTGGCTGGCAGTATAGGAAATATGGGTTCGGTTCTTAGATCTGTCAATGACTCACTGTGTGACCTTTGGTATTTCACATAACCTCTCTATGACTCAGTTTCCTCCTCTATAATACTGCTTTGTTTCTTTAATAGTTATCTGACACCTGTAACAAAATGGGGGTGTTTTTAATGTTTTGTCTGAATAGTGCATGTGCCTCAGTTTCCCCTGTGTGTTACCCCAGTATCTACATGGTGGGACAAGGGTGTCTTGATCATTGCAGAGATGCCTAGTGGGCAGGTGTGACTGTCGTCTGGCTGCCTGGGCACAGACAATGGCCGACATTCTGTATCCTGGCTGACATTCTGTATCCTGAGGGTGGGCTGCTGGAAGCGAGTCAGTCTCCTTTTGGGACTCAGGGGGGAGAGCCCAGGGCTCTGGATTCCCCAAGATGGACTTTGCTGAGTTTCTGTGCTAACAATATCTGTTCTACGCTGTGTCCCAGTTGACTAATAAACCCTTCTGTTTTACAATGCTGTCTGAGAGTCACTATTGACTGTGAAGTTGGGGCGCATGGCCCGTCTGAGGGGGGTGTTATAAGGCTTCCCCTGGTATGTCATTCAGGCAGACTCACTGTGGGGAGCACACAGTGGAAAAACAGGAGTGCTGAACGCTCCGAGGTCAGACCCAGGAGGCGCTGAAACCAAGGAGGCTTGCCCTAGTGGGAGTGTGCCTGGAGGGGTTGTCACACTACACCAGAGGGGTCCCATCTGAACTTCATTCTAATGGTTCCAAGAGCACCAAGGCTGCGCACTCCATGACAACACCACGATAGGCGTCTCAGTGCGATAGATGGATAGATAGATAATGATCTCTGGAACTATAATGCATCAAAAGGTACCAAATAATTTTATAACCATAAAATAATATATTTCTTTTTGCCACAAGGAGTCAACCTGAAAAAATCCCTCTTCCCAAATCTAGAATTATTTTATAACTTTATGGGCAATAATAAACTACGTACTGTCTGAGCCCATCACAAGTATTTATTTATTTATTTGCCATGACAACACACCTCTGAGCAGGAGCGCTGAAACAATTCTTATAGTGGGGGTGCTGAGAGCCATTGAACCAAACTGTAAACCCTGCACCTATGCCTCTGAGGTAGATCAGTATTTGTGACAAAATATGACCATGGGTTTTAATGCATACTTCGATGTATAGCCCAAAACATGATTTATGTCCTTGACTTCCAAGATGATGAGTTAGGCTAACAAAGAGGAACAGAGAGTTCCAACTCCCTCACCTACCCCAGGCTAATGTTTACACCCATAGAGACTGATGACCAAACAATGGTACTGCCATCATCATGGGGGTGTTCTTTTGGGTAGATCTTGGTGGATGCTATGGCTGGCTAGAAAATCATAGTTTGACTAGCATGGGTCAAAGAGAAGAAAGGTGAGAAACCCTCACCAACTAGCAATGAGAAAGGAAGAACAGGGCAAGCTCCCAATGGGGAGTCAATGGACTGGCCTGGTGAATGTAACATGGCCAAGATCTGTTCCTGTAATTTCAGAGGAAGCCTTAGTTAGTAGTGCAGTGTAAGATGGGATGAGACTATATATGGGTATTTAAAATCCTTTTTCTAGCAGATAAATAAAAATATTGTAAGGATGTGGTTGATCAATATATTACCGTTCACAGGTTCCCAAAGGGACGAAATGCAGGTGCCCAAAACCCGGTCAAAGCACACCTAACCTCCTCCTCCTCCCCATGGGTTAGGCATGCTTTGAGAACACCTACCAGATTAGGTGAGATAGGCAGAGGAAAGGTTTCTTTGTGAATCCCACCTGGATTTAGGCACCAGCTGCCTCAAGACTGAGGTATCTGTGCGCATGCCATTGGCAGATGTTTAGGGACTTTAGGTGCCTTTAGGGTTAGGCAGAGTGGGGGTCCACAGGATCTCAGTGGCACTTCAGTGTTGGACTTAGGCCCCTACAGTGGCAGTAAAGTGTCTAAGTCCCTTAGTGGATCTACTTTCAAAGGCAACTTTGAAAATCCCAGCTTAAGTGAATTGTCCAAGGTAATGTTGTGAGCTCACTCACCTCCCAGAACCCAGTATATAACCCAGGGGTCCTGACTCCCAGGTTCTCCTGTTCTGACCACTAAATTAGAGTCTCCTCCCAAAACTGGGAATAGAGCCTAGGAATCTGAGCTTTCAAGTCCCCCTGTAGCTCTACCCACTAGACCCCACTCCTCTTCCAGAGCAAGGGATAGAACCGAGGCATCCTGACACTCAGGCTCTGTGTTCTAACCACTAGGCAATATTTCCTTTCCCTTGCCCCATCCATTGGGTCATCACAACTCAATTAATTATCTGATTTTTGAGCAAGTTTATGTTTTATTTTCAGCTCTGAGATTTTAACCCCAGAAGTCATTAAGAAACACTGTTCTAGCACCCCTGCCGTACACACAGGATAGCTTAATCAAACTCAGTGCAGGGGTGTTGGGGTGAAATTCTCTGGACGGGGTTAACAGGAAGTGAGACTAAATGATGTAATGTCCCCTTCTTGCCTTAAACTTTATGAATCGCTAGTAGCCTTGCCGTCCTCCCAGAGAAGTGCGGGGATACACCCCCCGAGGGGTGGGATGGGCAGAGATGCTGATTCTCTGGGAGTTGCTCGCTAAACCCAGGAATGAGGGCCAAAACCTCTCGGCTGCCTGTTTCTCTCCTGGAGCGCTGGCCATTGCATGTTACTGGCCAGATCCCTTGTGCGAGCTGAGCGGGGCTGTCAAGGCTGAATCCCCACTCTGACACTTCGGGTGCAGAAGGTGGGGGCCCGCAAGGATTCTAAAAATGAATACTTGCCACTCCAGGCTTGTATTAAACTCCCAAGGTTACAGCTTCTCTCTGACCTTGGCTTGGTAAACGCTACCACCACCCAAATGCGAAAAAATCCCTTGGACCCAGGAAGGAGCACTTGGGAATTCCTCTCTGTGGGGTACCCTCAAGCCCTTTCACCCCTGTCTGGGGAAGAGCTGAGAAAGAAAACAAAGGAAATTAGCTGTTGCTACCAGCTAATCAAACAACATGCACAAACCTCTTAGGACACCAAAAATCCAATCCTGTTCTTAAAAAAGGTAAATTTGATTAAAAACAAAAAGAAAGAAAATATATCTGGAGCTTAGGTTTTTGCTAGATTTTAAAAGAACAAATTCCAAAAATTAAGCACCCAAAATAGCTTTCTTGGGGGTTCATCTTAAAGGTTACAAGCAAACAAAAGCATCTGGGATTAGCACAGAGAAGTCCACAAGCCTTAAAAAATAAACAGAAATAAACCTAATCACGTCTTTCTAAACATTCCTAATTTACTCACATATTTCGGGGTTTCAAATAAGTAATTTTAGGTATAATTTGATGATTTCTCATACCTGGCTTAAAGCTGATTATAGCTTAGTTATAGCCCTGGTTTTGTTCTCTTCCCCGCTCTCCAGAGAACAAACTCAGGCACAAAGGGAAAGCTTCCTTCCCAATTTTAAAAAGTTCTAGCCTTCCCACTGGCTCTTTTGGTCAGGTGCTCCTTTCCTTTACCTGGGGGACTTTTTTAACCCTTTACAGGTAAAGCAAGCAGAGAACAGCTACCAAGAGGGATTTGAGAGCTAACTGGCTGGCTGGATGTCCATAAAAGGGAGCTAATCCCCAACCCCTACATTTATCACAGGGGCTAACGGAGAAGTGGGTGAGAGCGATAAGGCCTGGGTTCTCTGTCCTGCGCAGAAGAGAGCGTAGAGATAAGGAAAAACAATTGTCATCCTGCCCCCTGCCTCAGATCACCGCCTCGGCTCAGCCATCCTGGTCTCCCTGATCCATTCCCTGCCTCCAAATCAGGCCCTCAGCAGCTAGTTGATCTGTGGGGCATGGAAGGGAGCGGGCAGACCAGGCTGGCTGGGCCGAGGGGCTGATCCGGGGCAGGGAAGGGAGCAGGAAGACAAGGCTGGCTGAGCCGAGGGGTTGATCCGGGGGCAGGGAAGGGAGTGGGGAGACCAGGCTGGCTGGGCCGAGGGGTTGATCCAGGAACATGGAAATGAGTAGGAAGATGAGGCTGGCTTGGTCGAGGGTCTGATCAGGGGGCACGGCAGGGAGTGGGGAGACCAGGCTGGCTGGGCAGAGGGGCTGATCCAGGGGTAGGGAAGGTGTTGTACCATGGGTACTCTGCTATATAATTGGTTATGTTTTGGCTATATACAGTGTATGTTTTATAGTAAGAATTAAGGTATTAGAATAAATGAATAGGATAGTGGATACTAGTATTAGCCATTTTCTTTTTATGCCTTGTAAGTAACAGACAGGATTTTGTCTGTGTCTACGTTAATTAGATTAGAGGAATTTCAGAGGCCCAGACCCCAATGTGGGAAAGGACAGTTACAAGATTTAGTAAGGTCTAATTTATGATGCCTTTCTTGTTCAACATAAAACACTGCTATTTGTTACCTTTTGAAGGTCTCGTCAAAGAATTGTTTGTGTGAATGACGAATGTTTGCATCAGGGATAAGGTGTGAAGGCCATTTTTGAAGCCAGATGGCCAAGGGAGGAGGAGTGAAGAAACTGAAGAGACTGAAGAGATTCAGAGACCCATCAACACGCATCCATGGTTGAGGAGGGGCAGACTGACGACTCTGAGGTGAAGGCTGGCATCCTTAAAACACAAGAGAATTGATTAAATCGAAACCAGACAGGATGACCCTCTCAGAGGTGTTTTGGTCCATCAAAAGATAACACCAATTAAGGAGCAACAGAGAGTCCTGTGGCACCTTTAAGATTAACAGAAGTATTGGAGCATAAGCTTTCATGGGTGAATGCCCACTTCATCAGACACAAGTAATGGACATTTCCAGAGGCAGGTGTAATTCAATATGGAGATAACGAGGTTAGTTCAATCAGGGAGGGTGAGGTGCTCTGCTAGCAGCTGAGGTGTGAACACCAAGGGAGGAGAAACTGCTTCTGTAGTTGGATAGCCATTCACAGTCTTTGTTTAATCCTGATCTGACGGTGTCAATTTTGCAAATTAACTGGAGCTCAGCAGTTTCTCTTTGGAGTCTGGTCCTGAAGTTTTTTTGCTGCAGGATGGCTACCTTTACATCTGGTATTGTGTGGCCAGGGAGGTTGAAGTGTTCGCCTATAGGTTTTTGTATATTGCCATTCCTGATATCTGACTTGTGTCCATTTATCCTCTTGTGTAGTGACTGTCCAAGGAGAACTCCTTCCTGCTTAGATAGAAAAGGCCTCGTCGCAACCTCCAGCAGCCCCATGTCTGGAGACCTAGCCCCATCTATTCGTGGAGCGGGTGGTTGATAATTCTGGAGGTCCTCCCTAAATTCTGGCCAGTCTCGCCCCAGTACTATGGGGTAGGACAATCTGGGGGCCACACCTATGTGGAGGACTTTCTCCTGGTGGCCGATCTCAATCCTCACCCAGGCTGTGGGGTAAGGACGGATATCCCCATGGACACATTGTAAGTGCACCTGTTCACCAGAGAGTTTAAGGTCACGACCAGCCCCTCCTGTATCAGGGTCTGATTACATCCCGAGTCCATGAGGGCATTCGTGGGGGTCTCTTCATCTCGTACGAGGACAAGTCTTTTCCGAGCTCTTTGGCCGGCAACCCAGACTTGCCCATAGTTGTAGTCCATGAACACACATTCCCACCGAAAATGTCCCTCATGGCCACACTCCTAGCAGCGATCTCGGACTTCCGTGGGCCTAGGGCAGAGGTGGGCAAACTACGGCCCGCTGGCCACATCGGTACTGCGGGATCCTCCTGCCTGGCCCCTGAGCGCCTGGTCCGGGAGGCTAGCCTCTGGCCCCTCCCCTGTGTTCTCCCTCCCCTCAGCCTCAGCTCACTGCACCACTGGTGCAATGCTCTGGGCGGCTGGGCAGAGCAGCTGCCGAGCCGCGGCCTGACCTGGTGCTCTGGGTGGCGCAGCTGTAGCACCGCCAGCCACCGGTGCTCCAGGCAGCGTGGTAAGAGGGCAGGGGAGTTCGGGGTGGTGGACAGGGGGCGGGGATGTGGATAGGGGGCAGGGCGGTCAGAGGGCAGGGAACAGGGCTGGTTGAATAGGGGCAGGGGTCCTGGGGGGGCCGTCAGGGACAGGGAACGGGGGGGTTGGATGGGGTAGGAGTCCCAGGGGGGCTGTCGGGGTGAGAAGCAGGGGGGTTCAGATAGGGGTCGGGGGTCGGGCCATGCCTGGCTGTTTGGGGAGGCCCTCCATTCAATTTTGGAAATCCGATGTGGCCCTCAGGCCAAAAAGTTTGCCTGCCCCAACCTAGGGCCTTCTTTTGGCGGGCTTTGTCCCCCTTCTGGGTGCCGATTTCTTTGGCTCAGAGTCTGAGCGATCCTGTGTCTGGGTTCAGGGCTGGTGGCCTTAGTGGGTTTGGAGCAGGTGGTGGATGGAAACTGTGGTGGATGGAGGTTCCCAAGCCTAATGGTTCCCCAGGGGCTTCCCTTTCCTGGCCCATCAATTCTGCTCAGGTTTCCCGATCCCCTGGGTGGTTCCTCAGCTCCCTCGGCTGCCAGATAGTCCTCCATCAGACTCACGGCTACTGACAAGGTTGCCGGTCGGTGGCGTTGCACCCATGCTTTCCCTCCTGCTGGTAGGATCTGGATGAACTGTTCTAGTGCCACCATCTCCGCCACCTGGGACCAGGTCAAGCCTTCCGGGTCCAACCATCTCCAAAAGTGATCCTGTACCCGTTGGGCCACGGCCTGTGATCGAGCCCTCAGGGGGTACTGATCGGTAAGGCCCGGGATAATGCTGGTCTGGTCTAAAGTTTAGTGCTGAAAGTGGCAGTGTAGACACAGCCTAAGTCTGACCTCCTTGATCAGTTCGAGCCCGGACTCCTTGCAATAGCCAGCTCTTATCCCTCTTCCACCCTCTTCCCTTCCCAGTTCTTTGTTCTCCAGCTGGGATCTTTGCTCAGCTTCCCTGCTGAGAGGTGAGGAAATCATCCTCCCTCTGGGTTGTTGGCTGCTAGGTGTCAATATCCTGGAGACTGGCTTTGATAATGTCTCCTCCAATTTTTCATTCATATGGGGTTTGCCTCCGCTAGTCCTTTTAATGACCCATTCAGGCTCAGACAGCTAAGCGACATTCATACCTATGTCTCTCAGCCAGCCCTGAGAGCAAACAGTCCTTTTTTCCCCACACTGGGTTGCCATGCACAATATAGGGGAAACTGAGGCACACATAGGCTTCATAAGACTGTTACAGAAAATTCTCACTTAGTCACACCATTCATGACTTTATAGATCTCTGTCATATCCCCCCTTAGATAAATATGCTTTAGTCTCTCCCATCTTACACTCTTTACTTTTGACCCCACCTCCCTTTCATCTCTAAGCTCGGTGAACTCTCTACCTAGCTCTGTATTCTAATTGTGATTTTGGGAGGGAATTTGCCAATTGAATAGGGGGACTGGCAGTCAACTCTCCTGAGTTATGTTCCTGGCTGTGGCAAGGGAACGTAGTCTAGTGGTTAGTGTGATGGACTAGAGAGTCAGGATACTTGAGTGTATTCCAGCTTGGGGAATTGAGTGTAGTCTAGTGGGTTACAGGATGCGACTGAGGGGCAGGTTTCCTGAGTTCCAGTTGTGGCTCAGAAGGGATGGGGGGCCTAGAGGATACAACAGGTGCTTGGGCACCAGAGTTCCTGGGGTTTATACCCAGATCAGTCCCTAACTCATTCTGTGACATTGGTTGAGTCATTTTCCCCTGAGTGAAGTGGAAAAAATCCTCCTTTCCAGCTGTGCTGAAGAGCTCGGTAACACTTTCAAACCTACCGACTGAGTGCCCCAAGTGACTGTGGGTTCCTTTTTAGAAGTACTGATCACCCCAACCCTCAGCTATGTGGAGTTGTGAGTGCAAATATCCCCTGAAAATCAGGCCCAAGGGACCCCAAATTGGACACTCAAACTCCAAGACGTTTTTGAAAATGTCGGCTTTAATGAGGCAGAGGATTTGGGGATCCTAAAATGTAACCAGAGAAGGGAAAAGTTTTGTTCTTCATGACATGGTATAGTCCAGTCCTGCTCTTCTCAGCCCAAATCCTAGTGCTCCAGGCCTCGTTCTGGGGTAGGGGCCAGTTTATAAGCCATTATTATTGGTATAGCAATGATCCTGCAACAGTTAATAATGCAACCATCTTCTTCAGGCTATTGGTTAAAATGGAATAAAATGCTCATTATCTAGTTAATCACCTCCTTTTCTAAAAGAAGTCTTTCTAAATGGCCTCAGAAGAGTCCTGATCCACTAGTCTTCCCCCCTCCAGCAAGAGCTGCTGGTTCGACAGCACTGGAGAACGGTCTTTGTTCATCTCCAGGGGAATTAGAGCCAAGAGAGAGGCCACAGGAGCCCTTGTTCTTCACAGGGGTTGTTTCCCATATATGAATTATTTTAAATACTTTCTTTTGTAAAAAAGAGGAAATTCCTAGCCAACAAATGTGACATCTAGAAAATCGTGGGACTGCATCAGTTCATTGGACAGCAGAAGATGAGGAGAGGAAACATAGTCCTTTGGTCAAAGCTCACAAGATCAGGGCCTAATTCCTGACCGTCATAGACTCCTTGCATGAGCTTGAACAAATCACTCAGGCTGAGATTTTTAAAGGGCCCAAGGGGTTTGGATGCCTCATTCCCATTCCAATGAATGAGAATGGGGCATCCGGTTCCCTCAGGCAGTTTTGAAAAGTTCAGCCTTAATCCCTCTGCCCAAGATTTTCCAAACAAGTAGGGAGTCTGGGCGTCTGACTTGAGGAACCTCAAAGGACTGTGATTTTGAGAGGGTGAATGGTGAATTTACCAGTTCCCTTGAAGATGCCTCAGGTCAGACACCCAAAGACACTCGTCACAAATCTCCTCAGTTCTCCATCTGTAAAGTGGGCAGAATAATCCTTCCTTTATCTGTGCTGCTTTGACCCGGCTCCCTTCTGGGCATAAGACAAATCACTACCGAGGCCTCAATCAGATGTAAAGGAACAAAAGGGGATTTTATTGGGCAGTCACCCCCTTTCAGCAGGGCACCACTTGTCCCCACAACCACAGACAAGTCACCAGCAGCAAATCAAAAGAATGATAGAGCCATATCAGGCGTACCTTCCTACCATCCTCTCAAGCAGTCCCTGACTCCTTTCGCAGAGTGAGAACTGGAAATCAGATCTCCTTCCCAATCAGCCCCCAGCTGAGCTGGGCTCTGCCCTTTTAACCCCTTTTTCCAAGCCTGACACCTATTGCAAATCATAGATTCATAGAATCATTGAAGATTAGGGTTGGCAGAGACCTCAGGAAGTCATCTAGTCCAATCCCCTGCTCAAAGCAAGACCAACCCCAACTAAATCATCCCAGCCTGGGCTTTGAAAAGCCGGGCCTTAAAAACCTCTAAGGATGGAGATTCCACCACCTCCCTAGGTAACCCATTCCAGTGCTTCACCACCCTCCGAGTGAAATTGTGTTTCCTAATATCCAGCCTAGATTTCCCCCACTGCAACTTGAGACCATTACTCCTTGTTCTGTCATCTGTCACCACTGAGAACAGTCGCCTTCTAGCCAGTGATCTGAAATGGGGAGCCTCCAGGAATACCTAAGGGCCTGCTCACTGGTTTGTGGTATTGCTAAGAATTGGGGCAGTCAATGTATTTAGGGTTAATACCTTATAGTAGTTCTACAAGGTTTGCGGTGCAGTGTGTTCAGTGAGGTCCAGTTTGCCCTCAGGGACAGTAGCTAGGATTATAAGTAGGGCTATCAAATTTACAGTCAATTTCACGGTCATAGAATTTTAAAAATCGTAAATGCCATTATTTCTGATATTTAAATCTGCAATTTCATGGTGTTGTAACTGTGGGGGTCCTGACCCAAAAGGCGGTTGTGAGGGGGTCACAAAATTATTGTAGGGGGGTTACAGGATTACCACCCTCACTTCTGTGCTGCTGCCTTCAGAGCTGGGCCCTTGGCCAGCAGCCACCGTTCTCTAGCCATTCACCTCTGAAGACAGTGCAGAAGTAAGGGTGGCAATACTGTGACCCCCCCCCACCTTACAATAACCTACCAACCCCCTTTTGGATGGGGACCCCCAGTTAGAGAAACGCTAGTCTCACCTGTAAAGTCTGTATAGTATAGAGTAAAAACACACAAAAGATTAGATTTCATGGGGGAGACCAGATTTCACGGTCCGTGACTTCTTTTTCACAGTCGTGAATTTGGTAGGGCCCTAATTATCAGGTACAGAGACACAACTCTGTGATCTACCATAATGATCACAAGGGTTCAAACAACCCATTGCCAAAGGGTTTGTAGCTAACATGGCTGGATAATCATTTCCTGGTCCAGCATAGACAGAGTATTTTTTAAATGATTTTTTGACAACCAATATGGCAGACTTAATGCTGCACAGTCCCCACCCAGCTGATCCATAACTGTAGCACAGTTGATAACTGTGCGGTGTGTTTGGGTGCCAACTGTATCCCAGCAAGTATTGGCTGTAACAGTGTTTGATCAGTCCTTATTACACTCTCCTGTCACATGGGAACAAGAGGTTTGCTCAATGAGTTCAGAGGGCTGCAATTACATCTATGCAGGCTGAGATTTTCAGGGGGAGTTGGGTGCCTAATTCCCTTAGGGACCTTTGACAATCTAAGACATAATATATTTAGGCTCGGCAGAATTCAATTTTTATTGTTTTATAATTTTGATGGATAAATCAATGTTGACTTTTAAGCATTTTTTAGATTATCAATTTACATTTTCATCATTGCATAATAGGACAGACAATTATTTAATGACTACAGATGAAATTTAGAAAGGTAAAGCTCTATAACCGTTAAAACACAGTCAACATCATATGTCAAAATATACAAAGTGAATATCCCTAAATCACACTCAAATAAGTTTTCAAGCAGCAGTTTTCTTTGGCGAGCTGTGAATTTCTATTTTTATTGCTGGAAGTATTTTTTCATCAGTGTGTGTATGCAGTGAAATTGACATTTACAGATAAAAATCTAAACCTTCCAATCCTAAATATATAGCTTTGAGATTGAGAGTGGACCTTGTAGGATGGAAGGACCCACATTTTTAACTCTCCTGTTTCACTGAGTGAAAAAGGAAAAGGGCCGTGACCCAAAGGAAATAATAACAGTGTTGGGTTTGTCTCACTTTCAAATACAAGCCAGCTTCCCTAATGGTATCAGAAATGGTTTAAAACCCTTATTTTGGACAATAGCCTTGGTATATTTTATCAATTGTGTAGGATCGTGTGTAGTTGTAGTTTTAGTTTGTCTATATTAACTAAACTGTTACTTTAACCTATGAAGTAGCTCAGTCAGTTTTTATTAGATGATTCATATTAGTAGCCCCATGCCGCATAATCCAGCTATAATAAATGAAATTAACTGAAATTAAGTTTATTAACTTAAATAAAGTTACTTGTGCTCTTGTTTGTATGAACATTAACTAATGGTTATATGTGTGTGTGTGGGTAGGGAGGTGGTACTAGAATATTTAAGAACATAATAACGGCCATTCCAGGTCAGACCAAAGGTCCACCTAGCCTAGTATCCTGTCTTCCAGCAGTGGCCAATGCCAGGTGCTTCAGAGGGAATGAACAGAGTAGATAATCACCAAGTGATCCATCCCAGGTCTCTCATTCCCAGCTTCTGGCAAACAGAGGCTATTGACACCATCCCTGGCCAATAGCCATTGATGGACCTATCCTCCATGAACTAAGCTAATTCTTTTTTGAACCCTGTTATAAACTTGGCCTTCACAACATCCTCTGACAAAGAGTTCCACAGATTGACTGGCTGGCTGCAAAAACTCCATTCCTAAAAACTTGACAATGTTCGTAGCACATGTGGCAAATCTGTTTTCTAGCCATTTAGAAATGAGGCCAGTATGATAGACATTTCCCCCCCCCACCAGTTAGCTTTAGCACTCAGAGCATCTGGGGAATGGAATACAGAGCCTTCACCTCTAGGTCTCTGTAGCAGATCGCAGACTCACCACCATGGTGATTCCTGCTGGTTGCTCTGGGAATTAGCTTGATTCCAGCACTTGAAGCACAACCTGCTGGCAGGTGTCGCTTCTGCCTCAGGCCCCAGTTTCCCTCCTGGACCCCAGTGCCCTTTACCCTTGGGGTTCTGCCCACCACAGTACCCCCACACTCTGGGTCTCCCCTTCCCGGAGATATAGACCTTCTCCCTTTAAGGCACCAGTTCCAATCCATCCCTATGGTATGGCTAGCGCAGAGGGGACTGAGGAATGGCATCTGACACATGGAAATGAATGGGACATTTCACACCAAAAACTATTGCTTCAGGCTCTCTGCAAATTCAAGCAGACTTCCCTTCATCAGTCACTCTCCAATCACATTTTGAAGGTTTCCTTCTCTACCATAACAGCAACAGATTTCCCTGTCCCCTTCCCCAAATGAAATCTGAGATTCTGGAGAACACCCAAGAAGACTGTTTGTTTCTCTGTGGCTAATTTTTCATACCCCCAACATTGTTTCAAGTCCTACACTCTAGATGTTCCAATCTAGCCTCAGTTCCCTCCACAGACCATTTCCCTAGAGCTAAGGGAGAATCTTCATGATCTGTTAGCACTATAGGTCCCAGAGCACACACAATGCATTAACATGGAGTTACATTTGATTAAGTCTCTTCATGGAACTCAAAAATATTAAAAAGAATTGTTGGGATGGGGTTATTTCTTCAAATGGAACAAACTCTTTTTCTCCCTGAGGTATTGTTTCAATAAATACTCTAGCGAGTAATTAAGAAACAAACAAACAAACATAGGAACCAAGACTCTAGCTCCGTTGCCTTCCTGTACACATAGAAAAAATCAGCTTATTTCACAAAGTATTGTCAAATCACATTGTACATACTATGGGCAATATTTCATGGCTTATTTCTCCCCACCCAAGCCTCTGTATCTCTGCCAATGGCCTTCAATCCTGACAAATCGCCCCCTGCTATCAGCCAGACAGTGAGTTAGCATGGGTGGAGCAGGTGGGGGCAGTGGGTTAGGGCAGGGAGAGCAGCTGGATGAGAAGATGGATTAGCACTGGTGGAGCAGGATAGGGCTGTGAGGAAGCCAGAATGGAGAAGGTGAGGATGGTGTCTTAACGGGGATGGAGCAGGATGAGATGGTGGTATAGCAAGGCCTGGGGTTGTGATGAGCAGGCCAGGGAGGTGGGTTAGCGTGAGCGGAGGAGGCCATAGCACTGGGTTAGCCAGAGGTGGCTGGGGAGTGTGGCCACCAGCAGGACTGTCCTTAGACATATGCAGCTGTGTAGGGCACCTGAAAATTTGGAGCACCCCCGGGTCTTAGTGTCCACCCTTTCGTTTTTCCTATCGCTGTTCTGACCCTTCCTAAAGGCTTCCATCAGAGCTGGCTGCTGCAGCCTGGTGAGTCTTCCTCCAGAGGGGATCTAGTAACTTAGGGCACATCTTCACTGGCAATGTTAAAGAGCTGCCGTGGCAGCGTTTTAACATGACTTCTGTAGTCACGGCACAGCGATGGGAAAGAGCTGTCCCCGCACTCTAAAAAAACCACCTCTGCGAGGGGCGTAGCTCCCAGCGCTGGTGCACTTTCTACACTGGCACTTTACAGCGCTGAAACTTGCTGCACTCAGGGGTGTGTTTATGCTGCAGCAGGGCAGGTAGCAAACACTGAAGGGCTGGGGCGGGGCAGGCAAACTAACAAACACTGAGTCAGGGCACGGCAGGCAAACCAACAGAAAGGGAAACTCCCAAAGGGTCAAAGCAAGCAGTGGGAGGGGCAGGCTACAGAGGGAGGGTAGGGGCAAACTAACACAGGGAGGCTGGGGGGACAGCAGGGAGGTGACACCACCAGCCAAACACAGCTGGGGGAAGGGAAGTCCAAGGTAAGGAAGCACGTGCGCCCACGTGTGCTTGTGTAACTCAGTCTCTTGCTCCTCACTGCTGCAAACAGTCCCAGGTGGTGAAAAGTGGGGAAGCAAACAGCCATGTCGAGGGGCGAAGAGTAGGTCCAGGGGTGGTGAAGGGGGCACCGGTGGGGGTGGAAGTAGGGGGGAGCAGATGGGTGAGGGGGAGGGCTCCGCGCCTCTCCCCCTTGCTCCCCAAAACAGCAGGGCAGCCAGAGAAAACTGACCAGTCCCTGGATTGAGGCTGAGTGGCCTTCCTCCGACCAGGAGAGCAAGGGACCATTACACGAACCCTCTGTGTTTTAAATCTTATTACCCTGTAAAATTACCTCCCATCCTGATTTTACAGAGGTGCTTCTTTTACTTTTTTTCTTTATAATAAAGTTCTGTTTTTTAATAATCTGATTGGTTTTTAGTGTCCTAAAAACCCAAGGGTCTGGTCTGTGCTCACTTTATTTACCAATCTGGTTGGTAGATTATTCTCAAGCCTCCCCAGGAAAGGGGGTGAAGGAGTTTGGGGGGATATTTTGGGGAAACAGGAACTCCAAGTGGTCCTTTTCCTAAATCTTTATCTAACTCACTTGGTGGTGGCAGCAATACCATCCAAGGAGAAGGAAGGATTCGTACCTTGGGGAAGTTTTTAACCTAAGCTGATAGAAATAAGCTTAGGGGTTTTTTCATGAAGGTCCCCACATCTGTACCCCAGAGTTCAGAGTGGGAAGGGAAACCTGACAGTGACCATCTGGACCTTGGAGGTGAAGGTGCAGGAGAGCTCCAGGAGGGGCTGGAAATCACAGAAGTAGTGGTCTATCTCGCAGGGCCCAGAGAAGCTCAAGGCTATAAGTGACAGTGACACTATCCCCATGAACAGGAACTTGCCCACACAGGAGCCAACCACCAGCTGCCTGCAGACCCTGCTGTCCATGAGGGAAGGGTAGTGGAGTGGGCGGCACACGGCCAAATACTGGTCATAAGACATGGCTGCCAGCAGGAAGCACTCCACGGTGGCCAGGGAGCCGAAGAGATAGAGCTGCGCAAGGCAGCTGCCAAGAGATATCATCACATTGCCTGTCTGGAGACCAGTGAGCATCACAGGGGAGATGCTGGAGGTGGAGACAATCTCCAGGCAGGAGAGGATGAAGAAATACATAGGGGTCTGGAGATGGGGTTTCCAGCACCACCAACACCATCAGGAGGAGGTTGGCGGCCATGGATATGATATAGACAGCTAGGAAGCCAGTAAAGAGCAGGACCCACTTTTCCTTGAGGTTCCCAAATCCCAGGAGGAGGATGTGGGAGATGGTGGTGAGGTTTCCACTGCCTGTCTCCTTCATAGGGAGAGTCTGGGGGAAAGAGAGTCAGCAGATAATTATGAGACAATGAAAAAACTATCCATAAAAGCCTGCAGCTATATGTCCTTGTGGGAAATAGTGCTGTCTAGTGATTACAGAAGTGAAGGAGGGGAGTGGGGTCCAACAGTTAGAGCAATGGAGGCCAGGACTCCTGGGTTGTATCTTAGCTCGGAGAAAGGCCTGGGGTCTAGTGGATTAGAGAAGGGGGGTCTTAGCATCAGGACTCCTGGGTTCTATCCTATGGCTGGAAGGGCAATGGGGTTTAGCAAGATAGAGCAAAAGTACTGGCCCTCCACCCCCATTGTGAATAAGAGGAAGTGCTTCATTTATTTCTCTTCTTTCAACAATGTGACCTGGTCAAAACTCAGAATTTCCATTCCATGGGCAATACTGACATTCTGAAATTGCCTTTCATCCCAGATCATAATGAAACAGCAACATTGGCAGCAAAATTCTGACAAATATCATTTTGGAGACAGTTAAAGAAGCTTATCAAAATATTGACGTGTTTTGTTGGGATATCAATAAAGCACTTCCTTTTTTACTTTATCATTTCTACTTGGTTCTATTCTAGTCTATTAAACTTGAGATGATAGTCGAATTGACGTGCTTTGAAGTTACAGAAATAAAATACCGCACTCATTTGTCATAAAAAATGTGCCAAAATTGGTATGTTCCCATGAAACATTTTGCATTTTGTTGAATCAGCAAACTGAGAGGAAAACTGGTCATTCAGCAAATTGTGGACCAACTCCAGGCCCAACCTTTGCTATGAACCCTGAGGATTCGGGACACCGTGGATAATAACTGATGATAGGTAACACTGTGTCAAGGTAAAAGCATTGGATTGTGTTCCAGGATAGGCCTCTCCTATCAAAAGGCTCGATTTCGGCCTTTGCCTCTGACTTGCTGGTGACCTTGAGTATGTCCCTTAACCTCTCTATGCCTCACTTTTGTTATTTATTAAGTACAAGACACAGAGATGAACCCTGGACAGTTTACAATATGAAGGGTCTTTCTGGGCATAGGGTCACACCCCAAGAGGGGGAAAACTTTAGCACGAGTGGGGCAGGGAGGCTTCAGCAGTCAACATGGAGAAATAAATTTAAACACCATTGTTCCTTGGCCGGCACAGGTAGCAGAAATCAATGATAAAAGTCAGAGATGTTTGTAGAGAATCCTGTTTATTTACAAAGAATGTGCAGAGGGCACTTTCCTCATTCGGCAATCCAAGTCTGCCTTTCCATTGGGTCCTGTGCCCAAAAGTAGTTCTGTCTCTTGTTTTTATCCCAAGGCTATGCTAACCCCTGCCTCTCTTGCGGTCTGCTTCTTTCTGTCTCTCACATGCATAGATACAAAGCTACAATCAACCAGGCCTCTCTGTTTAGATGTTCTCAGCTCTTTCTGGAAATCAGGCCCTTTTAAAGTGTCTCAAACTGGGCCCCCTAAAATCCTGGCAAATATTTATTTGACAAATAATAGCCCAGTAGGTTTTTTTCCTATCACTGGCATCCATGCTTCTTTAAAGACTATCCACATGGCCACACTACAGTCCCTAGCCACACTGCTTCCTGAAAGAGCCGCAGAGGCGATCAACTTGCAAGATCCTCTGAGGAGTAGCTGCAACAGCTGAGGAAGATCTTAGAAGGAAGGTGATATGGATGGTGAGCCATCAGCTGTTGTGACCTGCACAGGATGTGCCATGTTTATCTTTCTTGCACAGGACAGAAGCGACTTTGTCTGTACAAAGTGGAAGCTGGTCTCCATATTGGAAGAGAAGGTTCAAGGTCTGGAAAAACAAGTATCAGCCCTGTGTTGCATAAGAGAAAATGAAGATTTCCTGGACAGACATCAGGATATGCTTCTACCGGCACAACATTCTGAAGATTCAGAGCAGGCTGCGCAGCAGGGACAGAAGGAGGGTGAAGGAAATTGGCAGCATGTGACCATCAGAAGAAGAAAGAGGAGCATCCATGTACCAGCAATGTAGATACAGGTGAGCAATCATTTTCATGTTCTCTCCACAGGTACTAATGCAGAGAGTGGATTAGATGATACATCTCAGGGAAGGGAGCAGAAGGAGAATCCACCGATAGGAAGGCATGAGATGCACTGTCCTAGGGATGGGGGTTCCACAACCAACGCTCCCAAGAGAAGGAGGTGTGTGGTGGTGGTCGGGGACTCCTCCTCCGGGGGACTGAGTCATCTATCTATCTGCCATCCCGACTGGGAAAACCGAGAGGTCTGCTGCTTCCCAGGAGCTAGGATTCATGATGTGATGGAGAGACTGTTGAGACTCATCAAGCCCTCGGATCGCTACCCCTTCCTGCTTCTCCACATGGGCACCAATGATACCGCCAAGAATGACCTTGAGCGGATCAGTGCAGACTGCCTGGCTCTGGGAAGAAGGATAATGGAGTTTGAGGCACAAGTGGTGTTCTCGTCCATATTCTCTGTGGAAGGAAAAGGCCCAGGTAGAGACCGTTGAATCGTGGAAGTCAACAAATGGCTACACAGGTGGTTTCAGAGAGAAGGCTTTGGATTCCTTGACCATGGGATGATGTTCCAATAAGGACAAGTGCTAGGCAGAGATGGGCTCCACCTAACGAAGAGAGGGAAGACCATCTTCGCAAGCAGGCTGGCTAACCTAATGAGGAGGGCTTTAAACTAGGTTCACCGGGGGGAAGAGACCAAAGCCCTGAGGTAAGTGGGGAAATGGGATACCGGGAGGAAGCACGGGCAGGAGAGCGCAAGAGGGGAAGACTCCTGTCTCATACTGATAAAGCGGGACAATCAGCGAGTTATCTTAAGTGCCTATACACAAATGCAAGAAGCCTGGGAAACAAGGAGGGAGAACTGGAAGTCCTGGCACAGTCAAAGAATTATGATGTTATTGAATAACAGAAACTTGGTGGGATAACTCACATGACTGGAGTACTGTCATGGATGGATATAAATTGTTCAGGAATGACAGGCAGGGCAGAAAAGGTGGGGGAGTTGTAGTGTATGTAAGAGAGCAGTATGACAGCTCAGAGCTCCAGTATGAAACTGCAGAAAAACCTGAGAGTCTCTGGATTAAGTTTAGAAGTGTGAGCAACAAGGGTGATGTCGTGGTGGGAGTCTGCTATAGACCACCAGACCAGGGGGAAGAGGTGGACAAAGCTTTCTTCCAGCAACTAACAGAAGATACCAGATCGCAGGCCCTGGTTCTCACGGGAGACTTTAATCACCCTGATATCTGTTGGGAGAGCAATACAGTGGTGCACAGATAAACCAGGAAGTTTTTGGAAAGTGTAGGGGACAATTTCCTGGTGCAGGTGCTTGAGGAACAAACTAGGGGCAGAGCTCTTCTTCACCTGCTGCTCACGAACAGGGAAGAATTAGTAGGGGAAGCAAAAGAGGATGGGAACCTGGGAGGCAGTGACCATGAGATGGTCGAATTCAGGATCCTGACACAAGGAAGAAAGGAGAGCAGCAGAATATGGGCGCTGGACATTAGAAAAGCAGACTTTGACTCCCTCAGGGAACTGATGGGCAGGATCCCCTGGGAGAATAACATGAGGGGCAAAGGAGTCCAGGAGAGCTGGCTGTATTTTAAAGAATCCTTATTGAGGTTGCAAGAACAAACCATCCCGATGTGTAGAAAGAATAATAAATATGGCAGGTGACCAGCTTGGCTTAGCAGTGAAATCCTTGCTGATCTTAAACACAAAAAAGAAGCTTACAAGAAGTGGAAGATTGGACAAATGACCAGGGAGGAGTATAAAAATATTGCTCAGGCATGCAGGAGTGAAATCAGGAAGGCTAAATCACACTTGGAGTTGCAGCTAGCAAGAGATGTTAAGGGTAACAAGAAGGGTTTCTTCAGGTATGTTAGCAACAAGAAGAAAGTCAAGGAAAGGGTGGGCCCCTTACTGAATGAAGGAGGCAACCTAGTGACAGAGGATGTGGAAAAAGCTAATGTACCCAATAATTTTTTTGCCTCTGTCTTCACAAACAAGGTCAGCTCCCAGACTGCTGCACTGGGCAGCACAGCATGGGGAGGAGGTGACCAGCCGTCTGTGGAGAAGGAAGTGGTTCGGGACTATTTAGAAAAGCTGGATGAGCACAAATCCATGGGACTGGATGCGCTGCATCCGAGTGTGCTAAAGGAGTTGGTGGATGTGATTGTAGAGCCGTTGGCCATTATCTTTGAAAACTCATGGCGATCGGGGAGCATCTGGATGACTGAAAAAGGGCCAATGTAGTGCCCATCTTTAAAAAAGGGAAGAAGGAGGATCTGGGGAACTACAGGCCAGTCAGCCTCACCTCAGTCCCTGGAAAAATCATGGAGCAGGTCCTCAAGGAATCAATTCTGAAGCACTTAGAGGAGAGGAAAGTGATCAGGAACAGTCAGCATGGATTCACCAAGGGCAAGTCATGCCTGACTAACCTAATTGCCTTCTATAAGGAGATAACTGGGTCTGTGGATGAGGGGAAAGCAGTGGATGTGTTATTCCTTGACTTTAGCAAAGCTTTTGATACGGTCTCCCACAGTATTCTTTGCCAGCAAGTTAAAGAAGTATGGGCTGGATGAATGGACTATAAGATGGATAGAAAGCTGGCTAGATCATTAGGCTCAACGGGTAGTGATCAATGGCTCCATGTCTAGTTGGCAGCCGGTATCAAGCGGAGTGCCCCATGGGTCAGTCCGGGAGCCAGTTTTGTTCAATACCTTTATTAATGATCTGGAGAATGGCGTGGACTGTACTCTCAGCAAGTTTGCAGATGACACTAAACTGGGAGGAGTGGTAGATACGCTGGAAGGTAGGGATAGGATACAGAGGGACCTAGACAAATTAGAGGATTGGGTCAAAAGAAACCTGATGAGGTTTAACAAGGAGAAGTGCAGAATCCTGCCCTTAGGATGGAATAATGCCATGCACTGCTACAGACTAGGGACCGAATGGCTAGGCAGCAGTTCTGCAGAAAAGGACCTAAGGGTTACAGTGGACGAGAAGCTGGATATGAGTCAATGTTTGCCCTTGTTGCCAAGAAGGCTAACGGCATTTTAGGCTGTATAAGTAGGGGCATTACCAGCAGATCGAGGGACGTGATCATTCCCCTCTATTTGACATTGGTGAGGCCTCACCTGGAGTAATGTGTCCAGTTTTGGGCCCCACACTACAAAAAGGATGTGGAAAAATTGGAAACCGTCCAGTGGAGGGCAACAAAAATGATTAGGGGGCTGGAACACAGGACTTATGAGGAGAGGCTTAGGGAATTGGGATTGTTTAGTCTGCAGAAGAGAAGAATGAGGGGGGATTTGATAGCTGCTTTCAACTACCTGAAAGGGGGTTCCAAAGCAGCTGGATCTAGACTGTTCTCAGTGGTAGCAGATGACAGAACAAGGAGCAATGGTCTCAAGTTGCAGTGGGGGCAGTTTAGGTTGGATATTAGGAAAAACTTTTTCACTAAGAGGGTGGCTGTACGTCAAAGTTTCATTCATGGAGATGTCAGCACAGGCCAGCAACAGCAGAGGGGCCGGGTCACAGACGAAATGGTTGATCTCTTTGGAGCTACAGAAGGGTAAGGTGAACACCAAACTAGTCTGCGCTACCTGGGCCGGGATGCCGAGAGTCCAAGAAGTGGCTGCCAGCAGGACACAGATAAATGGCCAACAGTGCCACAAAGAGTAAAATCTGCCAGGAGAAGAAACTCAGTCACCACCATTCGATTCAAGTTAATCATTTCTTCATAAGTGTACAACTGGAAGACAAACAGAGACAGCTATTACATGGTGTATCAACCATCTCCAGGTTTTCTATCAACCAGGATTGGATGCTTTTCTTCAAAGGTCTTTGGCTCTAAGGAAGCCCAGCAGCCACACAGCCCTGAAAATGGGGTTCTATTTCTTTCCACAGAAAATGTCAAAAATGGTGGTTTTCATTTGGAACAAAACCCAATTTCAAAATATTGAAATCTTTCATGAAACAGAATCACTTTTCTCCCTCAACTCAACTCATAACTAGAGCTGGCCAAAGTATTTATTCTAAATCACAGCCATTATAAGTGGGCTTGAATGATGAGGAAATAAAAGACTGTGCATCAGATTCTACCCCTCTGGTCAATTATACGTTAGTCACAAATGAGTACCCCTAACTTGAAAAGACAAATTCTGTTACCCTTTCTATCAGGCTGGGATTTTCAAAGGAACCTAAGAAATTTATACTTCTTAATTTCAATGAGATTTGGGCACCTCATTCCTTTATGCCATTTATCTGGTCACTGTGATGGGCAACCTCCTCATTATCCTTGTAACTTTGGTGGATCCCGCCCTTCACACCTCCATGTACTTTTCCCTCTCTAACTTGTCTGCCTTAGAGGTCGGTTACACCTCTGTCACTGTCCCCAAAATGCTGGTGAGCCTCATCTCAGGGGATAAACACATCTCCTTTGCTGGCTGTGCCATGCAAATGTGATCCTTCCTTTGCTTCGGGAGCATGCAGTCTTCCTTTCTGGCCACTATGGGTATGACCGATACATGGCAATATGCCCTGTGTTATCCCATGATTATGAACAAGAAGGCATCCTGGCCCAAGTAGTGCAGACCAGTTTGGTGTTCACCTTACCCTTCTGTAGCTCCAAAGAGATCAACCATTTCGTCTGTGACCCAGCTCCTCTGCTGTTGCTGGCCTGTGCTGACACCTCCATGAATGAAACTTTGAGGTACAGCATGGTCACTTTCTTTAGAATGGTGCCCTTTGCCTGGATCCTGTTGTGCTATATCTGGATCATCACCATCATCCTCATGATGCCATCAACTGAGGGCAAGAGGAAAACCTTCTTCACCTGCTCCTCCCACCTCATTGTTGTGACTTTATTCTATGGTTCTGGCATCCTCCTTTATTTACGACCAAGGTCCAGTGGATTTCCAGATGGCGGTAAACTTCTCTCCCTGTTTTACACTGTTTTGCCTGCCATGTTGAACCCTTTTCTCTATAGCCTGAGGAACAGGGATATCCAAATGGCCCTGAAGAGAAATATGTGGCACAAAATAGTTCTTCGCTAGCACTGAGTGGAAAACAGATTTCCCAGCCTGTTCTGCCTCAGGATGAAACTAAGGCCTACTAAATTTTTTTCAAAGAACAAGACTCACCCACACCAGAATAGCCTAGTCATTAGGGCCATGGTGGCAGTAATAATAGGCCAGGGGAAGCTAATTCCCCCTAACTCTGGCTGTGGCCCCACCCACACTCTGCCGGAAGGCCTCACCCTCTCCCCCCAAAGCCAGTGGGGGCTGATCTCTGGATTTCCTGCTTGAAAACAGGGGAGCAGGGATTCAAACTCAGCTCACCCACATCCTCGGCAAAGGCCCGAAGCACCAAGCTATAGCCTCCACCTCTGTAGAGCTTTATGCAAAGTGGAACAGCTCCCACCAGCACAATTGGTAGACTGACCCCACACACCGCCAGGTTAGTGTCCTAACCCCAGTCTACTCTTGGAGTGGGCTCTTTTTTTTAGTTCAGATCCCATTGTAGATCAATGAAACATTTATCAAAACCAAAACTTTCCCTCCAGAATTTCCATTTCAACAAATCGAAATTTTCCACTGGAAAATAAAACTTTCATTGAAAAATTCCCAGTGACCTCTAGTACTCAGAGAATGTGACTTGTCTAATAAGCATACTGTTGGGGGCACAATTGACAGAAGTGCTTATTGGTTTTGGTCGCCTTAGTGACTGAATTGAGACTCCTTGGGCATGATTTCTGAGGTGGGCTGGGCTCTCCCAGTGACATCTGCTGCTATTATGAGCACTCAACACTTCTGAAAATCATGCTGCAGGCCTATCAAGTTGGTGGCTGCCCACAAAAGTCCTGACGGAAATGACTCTCCAAAAATTGCTTCAGAAATCTGTAGCAGAACCAGGACTAGAAGCCAATTTTCCTTGGCCTGAGGCCACTAGACCATCCCTTCTCTTCCATTAGGCCTGTGCACCATTGGCTACAAACATTCCAGCCTCTGCAATGAAGTAGAGCGGGGCGTAGAGCTGCCTGGAGAACAGAATTTCCTTCCTGTGGGTGTTGGAACAAATTTTCATCCCAAGTTGACAGCCCGGGGACAAAAAGTGAAACCTTAAAAATTGTTCACAGGCTCATGGGGCCGCTTGACTTTCTGGGCTTCCCAGGGAGATGGGAAGCTGCCTATCCAGTGAGCTAGCTGCTGAGGTGTTGGTTGCTCAAGGAGTCGAGATGATGGCTGCCCAGGGAGTCAGCTGCTCAGGGAGTTGGGGAATGTCTGCCAAGCAAGTGGGCTACAGCGGAGCCAGTAACGCTGAGCGACCAGCAGGCTGCCTGGGACCTGGGCAGCCCTGGTCGCCTGGCAGCTGGCCTTCCAATTGCTAGGCTGGCTGAATAGTGGGCATGATGACAGAAAAGCAGGCAGGGATGTAGGTTAGCCGGTTTGCTTCCTGGCCTGGTTACATTGAAAGCTGCAACAGAATCCACTTGTTCCCAGGGAGCACGTCAGATCTGTTGAATCAGCAACACGGGTCTGTTGGTAAATTTTCAGCAAGCTCTAGCAAGGTCTCCTCATCTCCATCCATTACAGATCTCCATTCCAGTCACTGTCCTTCCGGGGTCCTCTGGACCAGATCACCACATGCTGTAAATCAGTGCGGTTCCATTCACTTCTGTAAAATGTCATCTGGGAAATGGAGTGCCTGATACTTGTCGCTCTTCTGGGACAGCGGTCTGAGATCTTGCTCACAAATAAGGGGTTTGGAGTGCACAGATTTCCTAATAGCAGTCATTCAGAGGAGTGAGGATAGCCTCCTGGCTCCCAATCCAGTGCACCTTCCCCTGGGCCAAAGAGTAATCTGGTGAGGGAAAGGATGATGGTGGTCATCTGCTTTATCTTCTGGGTACAGGCCAGTGTGTCTGCTTCAGAACAATACAGGAATATCAGTGGGGTCTATGACAGTGGTCCCCAAACTTTTCAGAGTCATGCCTCCCCTTATGCCTGTCTGCATCCCCCCCTCCCCGCCGCCAGGAGCCAGGGCCATGGCTCCTGGGGTGGGGGGGGAGTGTAGACAGGGGTAATGGGGCTTAGGCTGGGCTGCAGCTGGGGGCAGGTCTGGGGCCGGGGCCAGGGCCAGGGATGGGGATGGGGACGGGGCTGGAAGTGGAGCCGTGGCTGGGCCATGGTGAGAGCTGGCAACCGGGGCCACGGCCAGGGGTGGGGCTGCGGTTGGGATCCAGAGCAGGGGGCAGGAGCCAGTGCTACAGCTAGAGGCAGGGCTGGAGCAGAGTTGGGGGTGGAGCGGGTCTGGGTGTTGCTCCCTCCCTGCCCCCTAAGGGGGCTGGCCTGGGCCCCACCACGACCCCCGAACATTCCTCCACACACGCCCCACAGTTTGGGAACCACTGGCCTAGGAGCATGCTTGGGAGTTGATCTTTCCAAAGGGTCAAACGTATTTTACTCTCCTAGCTTCCTCTGACAAACCCCAGCTGGAATGTTAAGGACAGTAAGTGACAAAAGTTGAAATCGGTTGAGCTAGTATAAATGGGGATTTTCCATGGCTTAGAACTCAGCCAAATCAAGACACACTTTTATGGCCACCTCTGAGTTCTAGACCACCTCACATTTCAATTTCCTATTTGAATCCTTTGAAGTATTAGAGCTGTTCAAATGTCGGTCCCTGGTCATTGTCAAAGGCGGCAAATTTCCACCCATTTGTCACCATCCTGCTTCTTGGAAACAGCTGAAAAATGGAGCCAAGGCACAGGCCAACTAGGAGAATTTTGGCAAATGTATAAGCAATTGCAAACAGGAGTTGGAGTGGGAAGTGTTAAACAGCCTACTACCAGTGTTGTTATTGCCAGACCTATAATGCAGCTAAAGTCACATCATTTAAACATACATCAATAAATAAAATCATGTAAACTCAGATGACTCGTTGAACTTTATGTAGTGGTGTTAGCTGTGTGGAAAGTAAAATGTTAATAAATTTCTGACTTATAATGAGTATTGGATCGTTAAGCTGGGGTAACATCAGGGATTGGCTCCCAAAGGAATCATAGAGACATTTCATCCTGCCTTCTCCCTTAAATCCAAGATCCAATGGAGAAGATAGCTTCAGTTCCTTAGTGGGGTTAGTGACAGATCAGAGAGCTACTAAAGCTCCATTTACCATGGTTGTCTCCTCTCAGTTACAAGGGGTTCACCTGTCTGAGGTCTGGATTATCCAGTTACCTTTTTTGTGAATTAATTAGGAGATGGAAGATTTCATATGTTTATTCTTGCATCTGTGACCCAGACATGAGGGAGGGATACGCTGCACTTTATGTGCAATGGGCACATGGATTGCAGGTGAGTTTCATTCTGTTTTACACCTGGTCTACCTGTTGTTTTCCTTTTGAAGAGGTGGTACCTGATTCTGTGTGGTTTGATGCCATATGTGCACATTAAACCCACCTCAGAGTGCCTGTATTGGGATCCAGCAGCATTTCCCACTCCCTCTGCACTAGTGTAAGTGATGACAGTATGTTCGCGGCAGAGAAAAAACAGATCAGAAATGCATCAAGGGTCAGATTTTTAAAGTTATTTAGGCATCTGTTAGGATTTTCAAAACATCTAGGCATCTAAAACCCATTGAGTGTCAGACACCTGGATGCATTTAAAAATCCCACTAGGCACCTAACTCCTTTTAAAAATCTGGCCCTAACTGAATAATGTCAGTGTTTGGAACCAAGAAACTGAAACACAAATCAGATCATCCAGCGATATGGAGAAAAATTTGCACACGTGGGAATAATGGGCCAGATCCCCAGCTAGGTAAATCAGCCATAGCAGTCAACCATTCAGATCCCCAGTGGGTGTGAATCAGCCTCAGCTCCACTGGAATCAATGGGGCCAGATGCCCAGCTGGTACAGTTAATAGGGCTATTCACATCAGCTGAGGATGTGGGCTAAAGCATTGTTCTGTCTATTTATTCAGGGTTCCCGCTGCTCTTTTCCCTCTTATAATCAGCAAGGCTGTTTTTCTCTCCCTTTTTCCATCCATCAGTCATAGGTTCCCTGACCCCTTCATTCCATGGCACAGTGACTCATTCGCTTCCTCTGAGCCCCTTCTTCCCAGCCTGCCTACCATGAACTCCTTACTGTGGGTCTGCTTTCCCATGAGAGCTGAACAGGGAATTCTCCTGCTTTAGCACGCAGTGCCCTCCAGTGCTACCTGCTCCGTTGTTTCCAGGAGTGGCAGACCCCAGTCCTCTCAGCAGATCTACTACAATGAATATAGATCTGCGTGATTGCAAGGATACATGGTACCAGACCCCACTGCAGACCCAGGTCCTAATTGATGATTAGATTATCCCAGGGACTAAGAGCTGTACCTGACAGTAGAATTCTGGAAACTGCCAGGTGTTTCAGGAGCTAAACACAAAGAGATCCACATTCTGGATTGCTAAATGACTGTGAAATAATCAAGGTTTCAACCAGTAAAATATTCCCCAGACACCTGCTTGCAGATTTTCATCTTTGAAAATATAAGGTTTATTTTTTTAAATGCATCGAAATGTCCTGATCTGACTGTCCTCTCACTTGCCCTGGTGTGAATCAGAAATTCATCCATAGAAGCCAGTGGGGTTATTAGAGATTGAAACTAGGAATTTCCACTCCATAGAAAATTTCAATATTTCAAAATTTGCTTAGGATAGAAACAGTTTTTTTTTAAATTTCCCGTGAAATGAAATTCTGAAAAAGAACCTTTCATTTTGGATCAGTGAAAACATTTCAATCCGATTAAATCCAAAGGTTTTGTTTCTGGTTTTGACTTAAAATAATGAGAACTGTAAAGTTGTTTCAAAATAAAAAAATCACAACCTTTTGTTCTGATAATATCAAAACATCATCTAAATGTTTCTTTCTTTTCTGAAACACAGTGATGTGGAAATTGATGCATTCCAACAAAACATTTAGATTTCAACAAAACGGCATTTTCCGATGGAGAAACGTTCCATCAGAAAATTTCCAACCATTTGTAGGGATTACACCATCATAAAACCAATGTCAGAGGAGAAATCAGAGCTCAGATTTGCTTCTGTCAGTTTCTTTGGCAGATTGTGGGACAATAGGAACCCGCTGCTGCAAACACGTATAGACGTGAGTTTCATACTCACAAGACAAAAAAGAGGAAAATGTACTGCCAGTGAATTTTCAAACCAGGAACTTTGTTCCAATGGGTAGAGAGAGGGACTTAGACTTGAATTTAGATAAGTCAGTGCCAAACCTGAGCCACCTCAAAGCCTTTTTTTCATGGATTCTGAGCACCCCAGTGTCTAGATGAAGCCAGGAGGGCTGGTGACTTACATCTGAAGTAGAGCTGAGTGGGAAACAGTTTTCCTATACTGTGAAACTTTTTGAGATTTCAGATTTTTTTCCCATTCCAAATCAGGATGAAAAGTCAAAATCTTATAAATGTTCACAGACTGAAAATCCCCTGAACTGATGTTCAGGTCTATCAAAATGTTTCACTTTGATAATTTCAATATGTGTCTTTTCAGTTTTTGACTGTTTTAATTTTATATTTTAGAATAATTTGCTTACATTTCTAAATAAAAATCTTTTTTTGTTGTTTTTCATTTCCCCCCAAAAATTATTTTGATTTAGGCAATTCATTGAAACCACCTCTTTCCAGCAAAACATTCTAGTTTTGATGTGTTGCTATTTTCTGATGAAAAAAATGTTTCATGAAAACATTTCTGGCTGGTTCCATCTGAAGATCACTGGTGGTCAGGTGCTCAAATGAGCCCAGATCCCATGTCGTTATCTAAATGATTTGTCTAGATTCTCCAAGGCCGAGAAACAGATTTCAGCATCTCCTGTTGCTAAGAAGGGGCAGAAAAGGAGACCTGCTGGAGGTTAAGCAGTTTTGAAAATCTGATCATTTCGTGTAGATGCCTAAGTGGGAGCTAAGGGCCAGTGGCATATTTTTAAAGTTATTTAGACACATAGAGGGATTTCAAAGAGCAATAAAGCACCTAACACCCATTGAAATCAATAGGAGTTAAGCATTTATCTACATCTTAGCTGACTAAATACCTTTAAAAATCTGGCCCTGAGCTTTTTTGAAAATCTGGCCCTATCACTATTGCAGAAATTTACAGCTTACAAATATTTAGTGGAGGATAAAAACTCTGCCCTGGCAATCTTTTTCAGATTTAGTTTGAACTGTTGGTTTTAGGGGTGAACCTAAAAAACTACAATTAATTAAGAAAAAAATACAGGATAACTGACTCACAATTCCCCATCCGTAGCACTGAATTTCAAAATAGGAGTATGCCAAACTAAATTTAAAAATATCTGTTTTATGAATTCTTCAAATTGTTACAAAATACAGAAATATATGTATTAAAAATAAACTATAGAGGAATGGCATTTTTATGTGAATTCTTTGTGTGTGTGTGTTTTAAGGTTTTTCAAAGGTTTACAAACTTTGGATAGCCATCCTTTGGTACATGAAGTTAAAATCAAATGTATGACCACTGCTACTAAATTCATGTATAAATAAATAATTCAGCATTGGTCATTACATTCTGAACCAGCAGAGTAGCAGCTTGGAGGTCTATGTTGGATATTAGTAAAAACTATTTCACTCGGAGGGTGGTGAAGCACTGGATTGGGTTATCTAAGGAGGTGACGGAATCTCCATCCTTAGAGGTTTTTAAGGCCCGGCTTGACAAAGCCCTGTCTGGGATGATTTAGTTGGGATTTTGTCTTGCTTTGAGTAGGGGGTTGGACTAGAAGATCAACACACCCACACATTGTAATCTGTATGCAGATCTTATAAGCACAGAAAATGTCTTATAAATGGTGTCCCTAGCCTCTGTTTGCCAGAAGCTGGGAATGGGTGACAGGGGATGGATTACTTGGTGATTACCTGTTCTGTTCATTCCCTCTGGGGCACCTGGCATTGGCCACTGACAGAAGACAGGATACTGGGCTAGATGGACCTTTGGTCTGACTCAGTATGGCCATTCTTATGCTCTTTCTAAGATTGCAACATTTAAAATAAATTGCAATCTTACAAAGAGGAAGAAGTAGAGAGGGAATCCTATATTATGTGAATATTGGTACTTTGCAAAGTAAGAAATAAAAAGAGATTTTGAATTATATACTGATGTCCCCTTTAGGGGACATATTAATTTTGTTTTGTGGATTTTTTCTTTATGAAGATGGTGGCTAATGCACATTATATTTGTCATAGGTTTCACCCCCCATTCTGAACTTTAGGGTACAGATGTGGGGACCTGCATGAGAACCCCTAAGCTTAATTACCAGCTTAGATCAGTATGCTGCCACTACCCAAATCATTTAAAACAATTGTTTATGAGTCATTTGTGAAACTCTGTCTTCTCCCCCAATATCTCTCCCTCCCAAGTACTGTAACCCTTCCCTGGGTAACCTTGAGAGACTTTTCCACCAATTTCCTGGTGAACACCGATCCAAACACTTGGATCTTAAAACAAGGAGAAATTAATCATTCCCCCCTTTCCTGGCAGGATTTGAGTTAATTTCCCTTTCCCCCATCAATTCCTGGTGAGTACAGATCCAATCCCCTTGGAACTTAGAACAAGGAAAAATTAATCAGGTTCTTAAAATAAGACTTTTAATTAAAGAAAAGGGGTAAAAAAATGCCTCTGTGAGATTAGCATACAAGCTACTCTCACAGACAACAATTCAAAACACAGAGGATGTCCCCCTGGGCAAAACCTTAGTTACACAGAAGAAAACCCAATTTGATTATCCCTCTAATGCACAATACAAGTCACAAAAGAAAATAAACATAAACTAATTTATTCCTTCTCTAATACTCACTACCCTGTTTGATTCCTGGATCTTTTCACTCTGGCACAAAACTGAAACTAACACTGAGACAAAGGAAAACTTCCCTCCTTCCACTTGAAACATCTTGTCCCCTCATTGGTTCCTCTGGTCAGGTGTCAGCTAGGCTAGGTGAACTTCTTAACCCTTTACAGGTAAAAGGGGCATTAACCCTTAACTGTCTGTTTATGACAATATTTAATTTGAAGGAGACTAAGTCATCATGGTGTGAAGGGTAAAAATCTGTCATGGATCAGAAGTACCTTAAGAAGCAAAAAACAAAGAATGGGATTAAGTGAACAATTTTCAGTTTTACAAATTAACACTGGGATGCCTTGAGCTTCCATTCCACAAACCAGTGCATAGGTGTGGGAAGTAGATGTCCGAGGGGTGCTGCAACACCCTCAGGTTTTGCACCCGGCATCCTGGCCGCTGGCCCTGGGTCCTGGACACTGGCCCCTGCTGCACGGGATTCCAGCCACTGGCCTCGCTGCTGCCCAGGGGCTCCACTGCCGGCCCGGGGTCCTGCTCTGCCACCGGCCCTGGGGCTCCTCTGTTGGCCCTAATGGCTCCGCTGCCGGCCCCAGGGTTCTGGCCGCCAGCCCACATGTGGGGTCCTGCCCAGCTGCTGGCCCCAGGGTCCCGGCCGCCGGCCCGCATGCAGGATCCTGGCCACCAGCTCGGGGTCCTGCCCAGCCAGGACCCCAGAGGCTCCACTGCCAGCCCCAGGGGTCCTGCCCAGCTGCTGGCTCTGGTCCCGGGGGCTCCGTTGCCGGCCCTACCTGTGGGGTACTGGCTGATAGCCCCACACCCAGGGCTTCGCACTCGCCTCTAGCTGTGGTTCCAGCCTCCTCTCCCTTACCTGCGAGTCCAGCCCCCAAGATCCACAGCCCCAGCTCTAGGGGGCGCTGAGGGGCGCAGACAGGGGTAAGAGGGGTGCAACTCAGCACCCCCAGTACAAAAACTGTTCCAGCACCACTGGACCAGTGTTGGGGATAGCTAGCTAGACAGACAGATGGGTGTGTATGTGTAAGGGGACTGTTGTCTCCTTAATAAAACTCAGTGGGGGTGTTTTGGTTGGCAAGCTCCCAGTACCAAAGGAAAGGGGAAGGGTTGGTGGGAAATCAGGACTGTGAGACTTACAGTCCCCAGAAACAATAGGGGAGTGGTCAATGCTCCAGGTCAGCCTGATTGACAGGCCGTCAAGGCTAATCAGGGAGTCAGGAGGCCAGGGGGTCCTGTCCTCCATGTGAGCTGGAATTGCCTGGGTCAGACAGAGTGAGGCCGAGCTAGGGTGACCAGATGTCCCAATTTTATAGACACAGTCCTGATACTCAGGGCTTTTTCATATATAGGCACCTATTACCCCCCACACCATGTCCCAATTTTTCACATTTGCTATCTGGTCACCCTAGGCTGAGGTAAGGAGAAAGCAGGGGCCCGAGCTGAGCTGGGGAGCAGAGCTGTGCCAGAGCCAAAGGGGCCAGAAAAGCAGCCCAGGAAGGAGGTCAGTGCTGGGAGCAGAGCCACAGACACAGCCCAGATAGTGGACCTGTGCAGGGAGCAGAGCTGCAGCAACCAGAGCCGGGGGGCCAGAGACGCAGCCCAGTGAGCTGGAGGCAGAGCAGCAGCAGCAGCCGTACTGAGGCAGAGTGAAGCTGGAGCTGGGGCAGAGTGGTGGAGCTGAGGGAGAGTGGAGCTGGAACTGAGGGAGAGTGGAGCTGGGTGCGGTGAGCAGTTGGGGAGAACAAGGGGGACCCCGGGCAGTGGGCCCAGTGCAGGGAGACACCCCCAGCCAAGAGGCCTTGCAGGCTAGCCTTGGAGGGGGATTGTAACCCCGACCCTCCGTGGGTGCTCTGGGACTGGAGCACCCACGGGGAAAAATTAGCGGGTACTCCTCACCCACCGGCAGCCAAGCTCTCCCCTCCTTGCCTCCTTCTCCCCAGCTGCGTCCCCGCTCCTCCCAGTGCTTCCGACCCCCCGCACCTAACAGCTGTTTGGTGGCACTTAGGACTTTCTGGGAGGGAGGGGGAGGAGCGGGGACATGGCACGCTCAGTGGAGGAGACAGAGAAAAGGTGGGGCAGGGGCAGGGACTTTGGGGAAGGGGTGGAATGGGGGCGGGGTGAGGGCAGTGCAGCGGCAGGAATAGGGGTGCAGGGGTGGGGCCAAGGGTGGGGAGGGGTCGAGCACCCACTGGGCAGAGGGGAAGTCGGCGCCTATGACCCTGATGGGGTGGTGGTGATGCTGGGAAGAAGGGTCCTGCCACTTAGAGCCTGAGAGTGTGTGGCCACTGCCAGAGCAAATGTCCGACCCGCAGCACCCCTGCAGCACAGCCAGGACCTGAGAAGGAGCCTGGGACTTGTGAGGAACAGACTGAACTTCCCTTACATTTCAGAGATGCTGGTTGTGATGTCCCCGTGCCACAGAGCAGGGTTATGTGTTTTCCTTTAACCTTTCCCATTTTTTCCTTATTTTTTTAAATTGATTGTTGTTTAATAAATTATATTTGCTTTGAAGAGTATGTAATGATCAATGGGTCAGGGAAGTGTCCAGTGCAGAGAGAGCACCCCAGAGTGGGGACACCCTAGCCCCTGCCCTAAGTGACCACCACACGATTGGAGGTCCAGCCCCCCAGGAATACTAGGCCCAGCCTTGTTGGGATTACGAGGACTCTGTCACACAGGAGAGTGGAAGGGGAGTCCTCTAGGTCAGGCAGGGCTCTTAGTAAAGGAAGTGGGAGCGACGACTCAGATCCTTTCGCTAGCCCACTTCACCAGGGTAGTTAGTGTATAAGCCAGGAAAGTTCCCCACAAGAACAGGACCATTCCCCTGCTTACATATGGAGACAGCGAAACAGATGGATGATTGGAAATGGGATTAAACAAGTGAGCTGGGAAAATTTGCCAATGAAACAAAACTGTTTTGTATTGTCAAGACAGAGAAGGCTGTTAGGAATGTCAGAGAGACCTGACCAAGCTAGATAGAGAGACATCAAAAAGGCAGGTGAAATTCAGCGTTGAAAGACACAAAATAATGCACACAGGAGCGAACAATGTGGTATGTTCTGATGTGGAATACAGAGCTCACTTCTCTTTAGAGATGAGATGGATAAGTAGGCACTTGATTAAAGTATATAAAATACACTAAATGGCACAGAGAAGAAAGTTCAGACACTTTGTTCTCCCTGTCTCAATATGAGGAAGAAAGATGTTCAATAGGAGTGAATGGCAGAAAAATTGACACTCACAAAAGGAGATAATTTTTCACACAATGTTCACAAATGCAGTTAGCCTGTGGAACTCATTGCCACATGATAAAATTGAAGCCAATAATTAAGCAGCATTCAGGAAAAAAATGGGTCCTTTCATACCCCTAAGGAAGCTGGCCCTGTCTCTCTAAGGTACTAATATGGACCTCACTACCAAAGTGTAGCACAATCTTTAATGTATTTAGCTTCAAAACATCTCCATGGAGTAAGAAAGTGCTGTTATCCTCATCATACAGATGTGGAACTGAGTCACAAAAAGGTTAAGTAATTTGTGCAAGGTCTTACGTGAGGAGAAGAACAGAGACTTGAACCACAGCTCCAATATGCTTGGGTCATGCACCAACCCAGGACGAACCTTCATCTCTAGTTGGTATGCAAGAGATCATATTGGCTTAGATGGACTCCCTGCTTGATCTGGTTTGGCAGCTCTTAGCATCATGTGTTCTAAAGAATAGGTACAACGGGGAGCACTAACCCAGCAACTGCAGAGTAACATTAGCTGTTAGTGACTAAAACACTTAAAAACCAAAACCTTGCTTCATGCCCAGAGAGAAGGATCTGGCTTTGATTCCAACACTTGCATCGGCAGCAGAATGGCTATGTAATTTCCAAACACAAAGAAATAGTATCATGGGTGATGATGTGTGAGCCGGGAGGAACCTAGCTTGGCTTTCATAGCCCATGATGGAATTTTGCGGTCATTTCTCAGAGCTGAAACACCTTTGCCATGACAGTATCTTCTTGTTGCCTTGACTCTTTCATAATAGCATATCTCCTTCTTGGCATAAGCCACAGTGTGATAAGGTGACTTTCTAGTGGCTGGTTTTGTTTAAAGTCTTCATTAATGATCTGGATGATGGGATGGATTGCATTCTCAGCAAGTTCATGGAAGACACTAAGCTGTGGGGAGAGGTAGATATGCTGGAGGGTAGGGATAGGATACAGAGGGACCTAGACAAATTGAAGGACTGGGCTAAAAGAAATCTGATGAGGTTCAACAAGGACAAGTGCAGAGTCCTGCACTTAGGACGGAAGAATCCCATGCACTGCTGCAGGCCGGGGACCGACTGGCTAAGCAGCAGTTCTGCAGAAAAGGACCTGGGGATTACAGTGGATGAGAAGCTGGATATGAGTCAACAGTGTGCCCTTGTTGCCAAGAAGGCTAAGGTAGGGCTGCATTACTAGGAGCATTGACAGCAGATCGAGGGAAGTGATTTTCCCCCTGTATTCGGCATTGGTGAGGCCACATCTGGAGTGCTGTATTTGGTTTTGGGCCCCTCGCTACAGGAAAGATGTAGACAAATTGGAGAGAGTCCAGCAGAGGGCAATGAAACTGATTAGGGGGCTGGGGCACATGATTTATGAGGAGAGGCTGAGGGAACTGGGATTATTTAGTCTGCAGAAGAGAGAAGTGAGGAGGGAGGATTTGATAGCAGCCTTCAACTACCTGAAGGGGGGTTCCAAAAAGGATGGAGCTCGACTGTTCTTAGTGATGGCAGATGACAGAAAAAGGAGCAATGGTCTCAAGTTGCAGTGGGGGAGGTCTAGATTGGATATTAGGAAACACTATTTCACTATTGAAGCACTGGAATGGGGGTTATATCTAGGGAGGTGGTGGAATCTCCATCTTTAGAGGTTTTTAAAGTCTGGCTTGACAACACCCTGGCTGGGATGATTTAGTTGGTGTTGGTCCTGCTTTGAGCAGGGGGTAGGACTAGATGACCTCCTGAGGTCTCTTCCAACCCTAATCTTCTATGATTCTATGACTAGACAGAGGTTGTTCACTATAGCCTGTATGCCATACACCAACTTGTAGAGCTAAAGAGTTAGTAGCCCATGGTTTTTTATCCAGAGGTCATGGGTTCCATTCCCAGCTATACCCCATTCAGGGACCTTAGTACACCAGGCACCAGATTTTCAAAGGTATATAGACAGACATGTGTCTAAAGACACAGATAGGTAGAGTTGCATGAAATTCTTTCTGCCTTTTATCATTTTTTACAGCACTGCTCAGGTTTGGCCCAGCTGCCCCTCCATCTTTACGGCGGAGCAGTGGGCAGGCCAAAAGTTTAGCGAGAAGTGCTGTGACCCTGAGCATCAGGTAGCAACGCCCAGGGCTGGGACCCACCCTGCAGGACAGGAGCCTCTGATTTCAATGGGAACTGGGGGCCATATTTTAGAGGTGTCCAGCCACTTAATAGGATTTTCAAAAGTGTCCAGTTGCCTACTTCCCACTGAACTCCAGCTAGGAGCTTTCAGAATATGGGTCTAGGTACATAGCTGCATCTTTAGGTGTCTAAATCCCTTTGGCAATGTTGCCACAGGGAAATGATGCAGGCTTGGGGAGGTAGAAGAGTGGAGAAGAGGGTGTTGGTATTAAAAAGTGCTTCCCAATGATTCACAAGCTAAATATGAATCAACACTGTAACACTGTTGCAAAAAAAGCAAACATTATTCTGGGATGTATTAGCAGGAGTGTTGTAAGCAAGACACGAGAAGTAATTCTTCCGCTCTACTCCGCACTGATTAGACCTCAACTGGAGTATTGTGTCCAGTTCTGGGTGCCACATTTCAGGTAAGATGTGGACAAATTGGAGAAAGTCCAGAGAAAAGCAACAAACATGATTAAAGGTCTAGAAAACATGACCTATGAGGGAAGATTGAAAAAATCAGGTTTGTTTAGTCTGGAAAAGGGAAGACTGAGAGGGGACATGATAACAGTTTTCAAGTACATAAAAAGTTTCTACAAGGAGGAGGGAGAAGAATTGTTCTTCTTAACCTCTGAGGATAGGACAAGAATCAATAGGCTTAAATTGCAGCAAGGGAGGTTCAGGTTGGACATTAGGAAAAACTTCCTAACTGTCATCGTGGTTAAGCACTGGAATAAATTGCCGAGGAAGGCTGTGGAATCTCCATCATTGAAGATTTTTAAGAGCAGGTTAGACAAACACCTGTCAGGGATGGTCTAGATAATTAGCCCTGCCACGAGTGCAGGGGAATGGACTAGATGACCTCTCGAGGTCCCTTCCAGTCCTATGATTCTATGATTCTATGATTTCTTTCTGTTCTTACAGGTCACAGTTTTGGCTGAATAAACGTCCATGGCAAACCAGACAACAGTGACCGAGTTTATTCTCCTGGGACTTTTTAGTGACCCACAGCTCCAGACTTTCCTCTTCCTGGTGTTCCTAGTTATTTACCTGTCCACCCTAGTGGGCAACGTGGCCATCATGTTGGTGAGAAGGGCTGATCCCCACCTGGGCACCCCCATGTATTTCCTCCTTTCCCATTTATCCTTCTCAGATATCTGCTTCTCCTCAGTAACGGTGCCTAAGATGCTGGAGGCCCTCTTATCAGAGCCGAAAACCATTTCTGTCAGCTGCTGCTTTGCCCAGATGTTCTTCCTCCTCCTGTCAGGGTGTAGTGAGGTTTTCATTCTCTCAGCAATGGCTTATGACCGATACGCTGCCATCTGCAACCCGTTGCGTTATAGCAGGACAATGAGCAAACGCGTCTGCAGTCAGCTGGTGGCCGGTGCATGGCTGATCGGATCTTTGTATGCCCTCATCAACACGCTCCCTCTGTTGGACTTACATTTCTGTGGGCCTAATGCAATCAACCATTTCAGTTGTGAGCTCCCCTCCCTGGTGGCCCTGTCCTGCTCTGAGACCTTCACTAACGATATGGTGTTTCTCACCTCTGCTCTGACTGTAGGTCTGGTCTCATTCTCCCTTACCCTGGGCTCCTACATTTATATCCTCACCACCATCCTGAGGATACGCTCCGTGGAGGGCAGGCGTAAAGCCTTCTCCACCTGCAGCTCCCACCTCATTGTGGTGGGTTTATGCTACGGGACGGGTTTGTTTAGGTATTTCAGACCCAATTCGGTCTCTTCGGTGGTACTTGATGGCCTGGTATCCATCCAGTACAGCATCTTAACCCCCATGTTAAACCCCCTCATCTACAGCCTGAAAAACAAGGAGGTGAAGGCAGCTCTGAGGAGACTACTGGGGGGAAAGAACCACCCAGCTCCAGGGTAACCCAAACATTATGTTGAATGTGTAATAAAGAAGCAGAGAAGTGTCGATAGCTGACTGCTCAGGTTTTCTGCTAGTGTATAGCGTGGTGAGACTTTGAACCTATGTATTTGTAACCAATTGGGGTTAGGTTGTGAGGGCATCTCAATCATCTTCAAGGACAAGTAGGATGGGGTTCTCAAAGCCCTCAAAACCTCTGGGCAATTGGAGAACTTTCCACAATTTTGAATGGACTTTCCCTTCTCCATGCTGATGGCCTGTTGGCTCCAATATAAGAATGTAAGAATGGCCATGAACTTATCAAGTTATTTTTTGAACCTTGTTATAGTCTTGACCTTCACAACATCCTCTGGCAAAGAGTTCCACAGGTTGACTGTTAGTTGTGGGTTTGTTTTAAACCTGCTGCTTATTAATTTCATTGGGTGATGCCTAGTTCTTGTGTTATTTCCTTATTTACTTTCTCGACACCACACATGATTTTATAGACCCCAATCATATCATTCTTACTCATCTCTTTTCCAAGCTGAAAAGTTCCAGTCTTATTAATTTCTCCTCATATGGCCCCCTCTCCCTGGAATGTCCCCTCTGCCTTCACTTTTCTTTCCACTTACCTGATCGCCTCCATCTTTAAAAAACACATCAAGTCTCTGACCTGCTGCTTGCTGCTGTGGCATGGTTCCCCGCTGGTGTGTTCTCCCCTATTCCCCACCCCGCATCTGTCTGGGCTATGCAGTCTGCCAGCTCTCTGGGGCTGGGACCATCTGTGTTTGTCCAGCACCTAGTGCAGTGGGGCCCCTGCTTGGGGGGCTTGATCCTCCCATATGCAAAGTTCACACAGTGCAAAGCGAGTGTGAGCTGGCTGGAGAACTCCCTCTGAAGCAGGAGAATCTCTGGCAGGGGTAAGGAGGTGGATATGCCGCATCTGCTGCTTCCTCCTCTGACAGTGCTGTGCTGCCCACCAGGAAGGGGCTGGCATGGAGCGGGTGGATCAGGGCAGGAAAGGGATGGCAGCGAGCGTGGTGGAGGGAGGCCCTCCTACCCCTGATTTTCCTGCAGTTATGTGAAGTTCGGGCACAGGGAGCGTAGCTCGCGTGCGCACAGAGAAGAGCTAGGCCATATGCGTGGAGTACAGCAACGCCTGTGGTTACAATTGTCATAGTGGTATAATGTTAACTGCTGGGGTTGGAATTGTCCCTGTTCACCCTCTGCCTCAAGTTCAATTTGCTTTTTCCAAGTTTGAGCAAAACCAATTCCGCCCTCCTCAAGAACAGGGCATGGGGCCACTTTCCTCAGCCCTTTTCTGCACTGCTCTGGCAAGTTGAAGCTTGGCAGACGGGCAGTCCTGGGGTCTGCATAAGGACTGTAATGCTCCCAGTCATAGACAGTGTGTGACTCCTCCATTTGGGGAGGCTGGGTACACCCGGAATGTGGCCCTGCCTTGATGCCTCCTCCCCCTGAAGCCCCGCCCATGCTCCACCCCCGGCTCCGCTCAGTCCCCCTGCCCACCTCTTCCCCTGAAGCCCCATCCCCCGCCCACCGCATGCACACCTCTTCGCCCCCTCCCCTGGGAACACCTGCCTGCCCACCTACCAGCTGCTCACTGCTCCTACATGCCTCTTCTCTGCCACCCCCAGGCTCCCATGTGGGCGGAGCAGGGATGGGAAGAGTGGAGGGAGCCTGGACCCTCGTGCGGGAGGAGAATAAACAGGAGCAGGGCCTTGGGGTGGAGCATGGGCAGGGCCACAGCCAGGGCACCCTTTCAGCAGCGGGACACTCCAAAGGTGGTGAGCCGGCTGTTTGGGGAGGCTTAGCCTCCCTTGGCCTCTTATACCCGCTGCCCATGGTCCCAGTCAAAATCCATCCAAGTTTGGGTGAGTTATCAGGCACAGAGCATTACCATTTGCACATGCCCAGAAAAACAGGTCCAAAACTTGTCACTCAAGATTCCTAATTGCACTCCGCATGCAGCCAGGTCTCCGCTGACTTCTGTCAATAGTTAGCCCTTTTACAGACCTTGCACAGCTGAGAGGTTTCACAAAGTCACGGCAGACAGAGCTGGGAAAGAAAACAGATCTTTAGTAAGGGGGCCTCCAGGTTTGGTTCAGCAGTCCTGCCTCTTAGATGGAACCTGCCAAATCTATGTGTGTGCATATGCTGTCCGTAAAATGAGGCAATTCCTGCATATCAAACCCATTCCCCTCTAGGGGCTGGACCAGTGGGTATAATAAGCTACTACTATAGGTAGCAAGTGAAGTACTAGAGTTTAACAGCTACCAGTAAGGTGCTAACTTCCTCTTCTAGTTCAAGTGGCAGAGGGCTGTGTAGTGGATTGGACAGTCCTGGGTGCAAAACCTGCTGGTGTTAGATGTGGGGAATTGTTTCTGTTACATTTAACAATTGAGATATGTGTACTCCTTTAGAAAACCCTAGGAAATGCCATTCAAAACCCTACATTAAGGATAAAATTTTCAATTTTACTAATCTAGCACTCTAAAGTACTTTTATGGGCCACATTACTGTAGCATCGGAACGTCTCCCAGTCTGCAAAGTGTTTATCCTCATAATGCCACAGAGAGGTATTATTCCCATTGCACCGATGGGAAACTAAGGCACAGAGAGACTCGGGCACAGATCCATCAAGGGACTTGGGCAATGGCGAGTGTTTTAGATACCTAACCACCCCGTGGCATCTCCAGCCCCAGGTTAGGTGCCCTATACACTGCATGGTAAGAGTTTGGGCACCTAGGAATGGGATCCACAAAGGAAGCACACTAGGCAGGGAGCCACCTAAGCAAGCCAGTGGGAGATGCTGAGGAGGAGGGTGGGGCCTAAGTCTCTCCCCTCTCAGGGGCTGGACCAGAGGGAGGCACCTCCCTCTGCTTGTTGTTCTCAGCTTGTGACCCCTCTCCTGGAGTTAGGCACCAAAGCCATTTTGCAAGGAATTCTGGGAGGTGGGGCGAAATGAAGAGGGAAGCGCACCCCTATCCCAATGGCTAGGGTGCTTCCCTGTGACGTGGGAGACCCCAGTTTAATTCCCTTTCCCTCCCCAGTTGTCTTGTATGGCCTTGGGCATGCTCTGAGTATGCCACACAGGCGAGGAAGACAGGACAACGTCGAGCTGGGGTATCTTGCTATGGCTTTGCTGTGAGATGGGCGCCAGTCGTTGTGATTCAGGTAGCAAAGCACAAGCCCCGTGGCTGAAACTTAGGCACCTTGGGGACATTAGTGGGGAAAATTTAAGTGTCTAGGGGCTTTTAGATGCCTCCAGAGTTATATGGCAGCTGAGCAGGAGTTCTGAGGATCTCAGTGGCTTCTAAAAGTCAGGCTCAGGGGCCTGATATGGCAGGTAGATGTTTAAATCCTTTTGTGCGTCTGGGCCTAAGTGACTTGCCCAATACATAGGAAGTCTGTGGTGGAGCAGGGACTTGAACCTAGCTTTCCCCTAGGCTAGTGCCCCAACCACTAAGGAGGATGAATTGAATTTCTATGGGAGTTAGGCACCTAAATCCCTTGCGCCCTTTGAAAATCCCAGTCTCTGATGTGCTCTTGGGAAGAAATGTTAATACTACCTAGGAGACGGTGCCAAAATCCTTGAGCAGGTTTGGAAAGTGCCACCCAGAATGTCTAGCAGAGAAGAGCACAGGTTGTATGTCTCAGAACCGAAGTGAAAATCGCAGCTGCCACTCACAGAATGACGGACTCCTTGAAATGTAAAGGTGCAGCACATGGAGAACAAAAGAATAATGGTGAGGCTGGTGGAGAAAGACATATGGGCTAATTCAAACTAAATCCCATTCTTCACACCACTTCTGCTTCCATTCCCTGTGTGTGGTGCCCCCAAAGCCCCTGAGCAGACCCCGTAGGAACCCTCCATAGATCATTGGATCCAAGATAGCTGGGTCAATGAAACCCCTCTGAACCCAGGCCCCACATCCATGGAGCTTCTGTTAACCCAGCTTTGGTTACACAGCGATGTATACCCCAACCCCCGTGGGCTTTTAAAGGACTAAGGACCTCACCCACAGATCCCCGAGCAATGTGGTGGATTCTCCATTCCTTGACGTCTTGTAGAGTGACTTGCTAAATGACACGCTATAGGTGAAACCCAAATGATAGGACTGGCTGCAGAAGTCAGTGGGTGGATCTCTCTGGATAACGTTCTGCAGGTCAGACTAGATGGTCTGACGGTACCTCCTGGCCTTGAAATCTATGAATCTTTGAGTCCTACTATCCTTGATTCATGTGAGCATGCTCACTGGCTTCAGTGGGACAACTAACAGCTGCATCTAAGATATTCAAAAGAGCCTAAGGGATTTAGATGCCAAGTACCATTGACTTTCAGAGGAAGATGGGTGCTTAACTCCTTTAAGCTTTTATTTTGGCAATCCCAGGCTACCAGCACATGGAGGTGTTTGCAGGATGTAAGAAAGGACTTTAGGAGGGCTTTCTAAATGTCTCATCTGGCACAATGCTGATGTCCTCAGGATTATCACTGCTCAGCCCATGGCAAGATCCCGCCCTGAGGTCACTAATGAGGCGGATGATGTGCTGTGGTCACTTCTTTTCATGCTGAACAGTCGTGTCTCATTTTACCTTGTCCTCCCTCTGTCTGTCTGTTGTATCCACCTGTTCTCTTGTCTTACATAGTGAGATTTCACGGCACAGACTGTCTTTTCATTATTTGTCTCTACATGGCCTAACACTACAGCTGGATGGAAAACTAATGCTTTCCATCACAAAATGCTGTTTTGATTAAACCGTTTTTAAAACATCATATCCATTTCATGTAAGAAAACTAGAAAGACATTTCAAGAATGTCAGAATGGGATAGTCTGACATTTTCAGAACAAAAACTATCAATTGTTCATTTCAAAATTTCTACTAACTTTTCCCAATATAAGAAATATTCCAAAATATCAGATTCATCATAACACATAATGTAAATCAAGAGGGTTAGGATAAAAGGAGTGGAATCAATGTATTTATCTTCAGGGTGTATGTTAATCACAGACCTTTAAAAAGTCAGCCCAAACTGCTTTGAATTTTCCAGCCATTCCCTTTCTGCAGAACACCACTCGTTCACTAGCTGCGAGGGCAGCCAACTCACGGAGCCAGGCAGCAGTACTTGGTGGGGAGAAACTTTTCCTGTTTTGCAGGATTAATTATTGAGTGACCAAAGCTTCACTGTGGAACCACACTGCCTTGTTGCCAGGTAATCTCCAGGTATTGGGAACATGTTCAAGAATGAAACTTAAGGGGGAAGGCTTAGCATCCAATATCAAATTGGTCCCTTAACCCACCTCAGACCAGAAATTCTTGACATAGGGGTATTCTCAAACCATATGAGCTAATGTTGCACCAAAGGAGTTACATTTCCAACAGTGGTCAGCAGTTATGAGGCCTCTAATGAAGGCTTGAAAGATTCCCCGAAGTGGGGGGATATTTGTTTATTTTGAAAGTTCTAACTCCTGCTGGAGAGAGTTAACAAATGATGAGTCAAACAGCAGAGAGGTATTTAACCTCCACATTTTAGTTGGGGGTGCATACAAGACAAAAGTATAGAAGCATGGTCAGATATAATAATAATAATAATAATAGTTAATAATGACGCAATCAGTGACAGAATGGATCAAGTCTTGAGATAATAAGAAATAGTCCAATCTTGACTGAATTGAATGAGCCGCAGGGAAAAAAAAATATACCTATATTGTCTGGCTGTTGGATTACCCAGTCTCCAAACATCTGTAAACCCAAATCAGCCAGTTATGTATGAAGTGCCTAGCGAGCATTCGCGTTTTTATATAGAGATGGAGAAGATTTCTCAAGGCCTGGGTCAAGAGTTTAATTAAATTCTCCAGCTAGAATATTTGGATGGTGGCCCATGGTCATTTATACTCATAAAACAATTATGAAAAAAATTGGGATCATCCTGGTTTGGCACACAGAGGTTGGCAAAGATGATATAGAATTGCCAATTTCAGCCATGAGGACAGTAACTCGGCCCTCACTGTGAGACATTATGCTCAGAATATTAACATTCTATTTTTTTAATCCATTAGTATAGCAACTCCCCTTGCTTTAGAATTAAAACAGCTAATAATGGAGAGGCCTTCCCAATCCCTGTTCAATTTACAAGCTTCAAGTACTGTTAGATGTCTGTCCTGGAGCAAGGCAATGCCAACATTCTCTTGTAAGCATCGAATATGTATTTTTTCTTTTCATATTGTTATAAAAAAACCAGAAATGATAGTGGAGCGAGAAATACACATCAGTACCATACAGTCAAAAAGGAGACTCTGTTGAAACAGTCCAAAAATACACACTTGACACCCAGATGGGGCAGCCAGATCAGGTGAAACTTTACGATCCTTACTGCACCTGGGCCCCCAAATGTTATATTACAGCTCTTTGAAATCCTCTTCCACTTCAGAAATTCTGGGTTCTGCTTCACCTATCCATCTGGATAGAGCTTGTAGCACACTCTGAATCTCAGTCATGGTGGTCTGTAGGGTCTGTAGATTTAATTTCAACAGAATCTGTGGCCACCAGTTGCAGAACAGCCATCAGCTACATTCCATTAGGCTCAGGTGCCATTTTGTTTGTAGAAGTGAGGTAGGCAGATCTCCTCTGTTTTTTTCATTGCTTTTGGATTTGGAGAGGAAGGTGCAGAGCATCGTGGGGGTTTCAGTAGATAGGAACAATATTTCTTGGGATTGGATGGTGCATTTTAGGCAACAAAGTTTGGGGATTCCCCAAGGCCATGTCAGGGCTCAAGCAACCTACATCCACCTCGGTCTCAGTGCCCACTGGTGTCTCCTTTTCAACCTTTTTTAAAACTAAGATAGATTTCCAAAGGAAACATTCCAAACGAATAGTTGAAATGTTTCTGTCTGAAATGATAGACAGAAACGCTTTTATTTTTTTTAAAGAAAATGCCATTTTTTGAGAGAAAACTATTAAATGAATTCAGTCTGGATTCATGAATACCTTCTGTGCTCTGAAAAAATGTATTTTTGAAAAAAATTCTGTGTTGAAATGAAATCACCCAGCTCTAGCTATGAGTTCTAGACTCCTTCAGATCTTTGCAAGATATCACTCTCTCTCTCACACACACACACACACACACAGGAAAACCATCATGATCTTCCCAGATACAAAGGTGTGCAGGATCTAGCAATCCAGAACATCAAGAAAAGGAGTTGAACCCATCCACAGCACTAGGTCAGTGCCTTGTAAAATTTGGAGTATCAGAACACAGAAGCAAAGGAAACAGGTAGCTGTTATTCCTACATTACTCAAGGATCATACAATTAACGTGATCTAGGGGCAACCTCGATGCTACCTCGCTTGCTGGCTAAACCACACAGGTTGACTCCCCTATCGGTCAATCCATCCGAATTTTTGTGAGTGCCGCATAGTTTGGATGACTTTCCTCATGGCTTCCTTGACCTCTCTATTTCTCAGTCTGTAGATGAGGGGGTGGGCCATTGGAGTCAGGACGGTGTAGAAGACAGAGAGCACTTTGTTCAGGTCTCTCAGTGTAGCAACGTCTGGGAGTATATAGACAATGATCAGGGTCCCATAGAAAATTGTTACAACCATGAGGTAAAAGGAGCAGGTGGAAAATGCTTTTTCCCTCCCGGTGGTGGAAGGGATTCTCAGGATGGTGGTGATGATTGAAATATAGGATGTTACTGTTAATATACATGTGGAAAGCACCTCTGTGGAGCAGAGTATGAAACTCACCAGTATGACCAGGTTGGTATCATTACAAGAAAGCTTAATCATTGGGGTGAAGTCACAAAAGAAATGGTCCGTTTCATTGGGGCCACAGAATGTTAATTGTGAAATCAAACATACAAGCAAAGTAGTACTAGCCACAAATGCCAACAGCCATGACCCAGCTGCTAGCTGGAGAAAGAAGCTGCCTTTCATAATGGTTGAATAATGCAGAGATTTACATATGGCTAAATACCAGACATAAGACATCACTGCTAGAAGACAACATTCTGCACCTACTAGAGAACCAGATAAATATAATTGCACAATACAGCCACCAATAGAAATGGTTCTGTCCCCAGTAAGGAGACTGGTCAGCATCCTGGGCAGGACGGTGGAGGTGTAGCAGGTCTCCAAGCAGGACAAGTTCCCCAGGAAGAAATACATAGGGGTGTGTAGGCGCTGATCAGCCACAACTAGCACAACAATGAGGATGTTTCCAGCCATGTTCACCACATAGATCACTAGAAACACCAGGAAGAGAAGAACCTGCAGTTCTGGGACATTCCCAAATCCTAGAAGGATGAACTTGGTGATGGATGTTCGATTTTCCCCTTCTCCTTTCCCCATGGGACGTATCTAGTAGGAGGAAGGAAACAAGAAACAGTGGAGATTTTTTTCTCTCTCACTTGTTAAATTCTATAAAGAAGCATCCATATGATTACAGAAAATTACCAACGGGACTCCGAGAAGGTCATTTACTGTCTTCTAAGGCTGAAACCTTTGAGACTTGGTAAGGGACATAGAATCATAGATCATAGAATCATAGACATGGGCATTGCCACACCAGAACAATCCATCTAATCTGGTTTCTTTCATAGTGTGCCTTTATTAGTGGGCAGTCTCGGATTCTACAGAGAAGCTATAAACTCCCATAATGGATACTGATGCAACAGCATCTACATGGAGAATTGTTTGGCCAGGCAATTAATTGTTGGCCTCCTGTCCAGTACTATGAAAGAGATACTATGTATCTCTTGTACATTTTTAACCGAGCTAGTGCAACTATGTGTATGCATTTATCTTAGGTCCTCATATGGCCCCCATAATCAAAGTATCTGACCACCTCGTGTTCTATAACGCACTTACCCTCACAGCACCTCCTGGGAAGTAGGAAAATGCCATTATGCCTTTTTTACACAAAGGGTCAGATGTTCAAAGGCATGTAGGCACTAAAGATGTAGGTAATTGCTTACCGGATTTTCAAAAGCCTCCGAGCATGTTAGGTACCAGAGTTGCATTGAAGTCACGGACTTAGGTGCCTAAACAGCTTAGATTATTTTGAAAATCCCATTAGTCGCGTATCTGCTGCTATAGGTTGTTAAACATCTTTGAAACTGTGGCCATAAGTGGGTTGCTATGGTCATACAGGTGTTTGTAATGGAGCAGGGAAATTATCCCCGGTCCTCCAAGGTCACACAGGAATTACTTTGGGGGCGTTCTATGGCCTAGAGCTGTGGTTTTCATTTGTGAACCTCTAAAAATTTTGAATGGAGTTGCGGACCCCTTTGGAAATTTTAGACATAGTCTGCGCACCCCCAGGGATCTGCAGAACACAGGTTAAAAACCACTTTCTGTGGTAACAACAACCTTTCACAGACCCCTTAGCCATAGTCTGCTGACCCCCTGGGGTCCATGGATTACAGATTGAAAACCACTGGCCTAGATGTTCAGAGTAACTGATCACAATGGTCCCTTCTGGCCTTGGCATCTATGAATCAATGAAGTTCTAAGTTAGTGCTCATGGCAAATCTATCTATCTATCTATCTATCTATCTATCTATCTATCTATCTATCTATCCCCTACACACCGTGCCTCATGCACAAGGGACACCCCAAGGAGACATGCACACAGATCCCTCACACTCTTATGAACTTCATGAGTCAGCTAGAAACCCTCACACACATTCTGTCCCCAGCTCCACCCAGCAGCCCAGCTGATGTGTCTGTGTCTGTCAGGGACGGGGAGGGACTGAAGGGGACATCAGTGCTGTGCCCTGCTGCAGTACAGCAGCCACAATGCCATCCCCCCAGCAGCGCTCTGCATTAGGAGCTGTGCTGAGACGTGTCAAGGAGGGAACAGGCAGTGCCACAGAGCAGTAAGTGCACGGTTACAGGGCGGGCCTGAGTGACTGCTCCGGCCGCTCTGCTTCCCAACATGCCGACTTTTCCTTCCTAACTGAACCCTCCAGCCCTTGTCCCAGGAATCATAGAATTGTAGAAGATTAAGATTGGAGGAGACCTCAGGCGGTCAATCGGAATTATCCAATTTACCTTTAATCCTCAGCATCTGGTGGCGACCTCTCCCTCAAGGGCACCCGCTGTCCTCACTGTCTCATGCATTCTCCTTTGCTCAGCAAAGCCACCTCATTTTTGCTGCTGGCCTGGGCTGCTCTTACTTGTGCGGATTACACAGAACCCCAATGTTTCCTGGGGTGGATTCTTACAGGGTTTATAGGGGAACTCCTGCTGCTAGGCAGGTCTCCTCCCAGATTGCTGATTGTGATCACTTTTAAATGGACCTCCGGGGGGAATTAACCCCATGTTCCTTGTTAAAACAGTGTGAATGCGGAGGTCAGTGCAACCCCATGGGAAGCCTCCCTCTTTGTCATGCCCTGTGTGTATCAGGAGCCCGGGTGAATGAGAAATACACATCCATTGCTTTACTAGGTGTACTTACACAGTGCGCAACAATTTTATTCCACACATTTTCAAAGTACTCATTACATGTCTGTGAATGCCAATTTCACAGACGGGAAAACTGAGGCTTGGGAAGGGAAAGTGACTTGCCCAAGGTCAGCCACAAGATCAGTGGCAGAGAAGCCATGTCTCCTTGTATCAAGGCACGTGGCAGATCCTCCGTTTAATGCAGCAAGTTAACTTCTCTTGTTAGGTGAAACAAGAGACAAACTTTGTCCTTTGTCCTCACCCACAACTATTTCACATTTGGGGACAATTTATACCTTCAAGTCAGCGGCACTGCTATGGGTACCCGCATGGCCCCACAGTATGCCAACATTTTTATGGCTGACATAGAACAACACTTCCTTAGCTCTCGTCCCCTAACGCCCCTACTCTACTCGCGTTACATTGATGACATCTTCATCATCCGGACTCATGGAAAAGAAACCCTTGAGGAATTCCACCATGATTTCAATAATTTCCATCCCACCATCAACTTCAGCCTAGATCAATACACACAAGCAGTCCATTTCCTGGACACTACTGTGCTAATAAGCGATGGTCACATAAATACCACCCTATACCGGAAACCTACTGACCGCTACACTTACCTACATGCCTCCAGCTTCCATCCAGGACACACCACACGATCCATTGTCTACAGCCAAGCTCTAAGATATAACTGCATTTGCTCCAATCCCTCAGACAGAGACAAGCACCTACAAGATCTCTATCAAGCATTCTTAAAACTACAATACCCACCTGCTGAAGTGAAAAAACAGATTGACAGAGCCAGACGAGTACCCAGAAGTCACCTCCTACAAGACAGGCCCAACAAAGAAAATAACAGAACACCACTAGCTGTCACCTTCAGCCCCCAACTAAAATCTCTCCAGAGCATCATCAAAGATCTACAACCTATCCTGAAAGATGATCCCTCACTCTCACAGATCTTGGGAGACAGACCTGTCCTCGCTTACAGACAACCCCCCAACCTAAAGCAAATACTCACCAGCAACCACACATCACTGAATAAAAACACTGACCCAGGAACCTATCCTTGTAACAAAGCCCGATGCCAATTCTGTCCACATATCTATTCAAGTGACATCATCATAGGACCTAATCACATCAGCCATACCATCAGGGGCTCATTCACCTGCACATCTACCAATGTGATATATGCCATCAGGTGAGCAATCGTTTCTCAGGTGAGCAATCGTTGCTCAGGTGAGCAATCATTTCCATGTTCTCTCTACAGGTACTAATGTGGAGAGTGGATTAGATGACCCATCTGAGGGAAGGGAGCAGAAGGAGACTCCACCGATTGGAAGGAAAAAGATGCACTGTCCTAGGGATGGGGGTTCCACAACCACCACCCCCAAGAGGAGGAGGGGGGTGGTGGTGGTCGGGGACTCCCTCCTCAGGGGGACTGAGTCATCTATCTGCTGCCCCGACCGGGAAAACCGAGAGGTCTGCTGCTTGCCAGGAGCTAGGATACACGATGTGACGGAGAGATT